>NW_025784778.1:0-30747 GCF_021130785.1 Homalodisca vitripennis
AAAATTTCCAACAGCACTTGATTTTTAACTGCAACACGAAAAATGGTGTGATCACGGCTAGCAGATTAATTCGCAACATTGACCAGCCATGTGGAATGGACGAAATTCCAGAAACGTGACCAGAAGAGGTCCAAATGACTGGAGAGGGCTCACTGACTCGATCTCGCCCCCTCGTCCCCCCGGTAACCACTGCAATCACCTCCGTCTCTACATTCACCGGGCTTCACCAAGTTGCTATTCATCCGGCGGTAAGTTCAGACTTTCGATTCAATCGATTAATGCTCATAAACATTGATCAGGTTTCACGCGTCCACTACATCCTCATCTGCCATTCGCCGCAGATTTTTCATTTCACATTTCGGCGGGTTAAGCCTTTAAAAGGTTGCATATAACAAGTACAGAGTGTTCCCAAAAATAACCTAACATGGGTTTTTAATCGAAATAGTCCATTATACGTATTTACCCAAGGTAAAGTCTTAAAGAATCTTTTACAAAATTTGACACGAATTCAAAATTCATTTATGGAATTACATTGGTTCGTTAGTGACACAAAAAATACTATGTTTTAACAGGATTTTAGCTTTCAATTTTTACGGTAAAAAAACACAAACGTGGAATATGCATTTACATCTATGTATAACATATATCCATTTAGATACAACATCCTGACTGCTAACCTCAATTGTGAGTGCCCCCTTTGATCGAATTAGTTACACAGTTATTTAACTGTATTAGTTACACAATCAATGTATTGTATTGTGTAACTTATACAGGGTGTTCTGAAAAAAGGTGCCCATAAGTCAGGGCGTGATTCCTCACATCAAAATAAGAAAAAGAGGTCCTTATTAACATAGGTCCGAAAATGCTTAGTTACCAAGTTATACAGGGTGAAAGATTTTCGTCTGAATTTCAGTTCCCCTGCTTGCAACGAAGCCCTACGGAGGTGATTTGTTGGCTTTTTAATTAAGATGTACAATTTAGCGTACTTTATGTAAAATGAACTGAAAAATTGAATAAAACCGTTTCCAGACCTGTAGCTACAGTAATTTTTTTAAGATATGTGACGAAATAACGGCGAAACTTGGTCCCGAAAAACAAGTTACATTTAGGTTTGAAGCAGATTTACTATGTTAAATGTACAATAATCCAAAAAGATTTTTTCACGGTACTTGTAGAAAATTTAATTTCGAAGAGAAAGAGTGTATAAAAAGTCTAGTAATAGACCAACGCAAACTTTAAAAAATAATCCTTAATTACGTACAAAACGCATGAAAAATAGGACAAAATCTGTTAACACCTCTACAAATGTAATACTTGTAAATAAAACAGCTGTTTTTAATTAAAACTAAATTAATGAGTTACTATTATTTTTTATGAGGGGGGGGGGGGGGGGGGGGGGGGGGGGGGGGGGGGCAAGTAAATATTTTTAACAATCATGACATTATCATACATAAAAAAGTTATCTGAATCATCATTCAACAAAAAAGTTACACTTGTCCTAAAAAACTAACCAAGTCACAGTAGATGTTCAAAATGTTTCCCCTCATTCAAAATACAAGCATCCAGCCCGTCTTTCTCATAGACTGGCCGAACTCTTTAGAAGATCCCAGGTGTCTCACGTATCCTTTGAATCCCGTTAACAATCCTTATTCGCAACTCTTCTATGGTATCCACAGGCGAGTCCGTAGACAAGCGTTTTTAAATGTCCCCATAAGAAAAAGTCTAGAGGATTGAGGTCAGTGTTGACCTTTGCGGGCCATGCTACTGGGGCTGTCCTCGAACCAATCCATCTGTTTGGATATGCTTCAATTTAAAAGAAAATTCTCTTACTTGTAATGCTGATTACATGAGCTGGAAGCTCCATCCTGCAAATGAACCACATGTTTTTGCGTGTGTATAGTGGCACATCTTCGAGTACACCTCATTCAGGATTAGTCATCAAGAAATGTAAATAATTTTTCTCACCATTGGAGCGTATCAGGTAAAAAACTAATAAAAATTTTATCACCCAGAATAGCAGCCCATTACGTTTATAGAAAACTGATATTAGGTGACGGTTCTCTGAAATTATGCACGTGGATTTTCAATTGCCCACATGTGCAGTATTGTGGGTTTGTGAAGAATATCCATTCTTGAAAATTTTTGCTTTCATCAGTAAAGATAATGTAATTTAAAAAATTGGTGGAATTTCTGCACCTTTTATGGATAAGCCATTGGCATAAGCTTGAAACACGAGGAACAGTAATCTCGAGGCAAAAAGAGCCTGGACCCCCCTTTAGATAGTGATAAGAATGCAACTGCTGCTCGTGTTAAAATCTTCCCAGACAATTGAATTACTAACACCGAAAATATCCAAGGCTAGTTCTCTTAGTACTTTGCTTCCAGGATGATTCTCTATTTCGTCCAACACCCCCTCCTCCAATTTCAGCGTGTTACACGTTGTACGTGGCCGTCCTGATGCTACCAACTTTTCACAGATTTATAATAAAGGGTTCTCGTCTCGCTTAGCCTTCTATGAATGGAAGAAATAACATTCTTATGAGTCGGTAACTGCTCTATGAGGAAAATGTTCCTGAATAGAGTCGTCCTAAGCCTGACCGACTGGTTGCAATGTGCAAGACCGTACATTAAATGTCATGTCTGCCAATTTTCACCATTAGTGTACATCATTCATAATTACCTGCACATGATGAATAAAGAGATTATTATTAGCTGATCAAAAATTAACTTCAACGGCACTCGCCACTAAACTTGTATTAAAAGTACAGATTCAACACCAAATACGCAACTTAATGAGCAATGGAAAAATAGCTGCTTGTAATTGTTTACTTTAAATTAATTATAAACAATGTTACATTGTTTAATAACATATGTTTTTAAATAGAAATTATTTTGTTTTCTCAAATCAAATAATTTTAATAAAACAGGCACTGTTTTTAAATTTCAATTAATTACATTTGGTAGAGAGCTTAAACAGATTTTTTGTCTATTTTTTCCTATTGCGTTTTGTACGTAATTTAAGGATTATTTTTTAAAGTTTGGCGTTTGGTCTATTATAGACTTATTTTACATCTTTCATCTTCGAAATTTAAATTTTTTCTACAAGGTGAACCGTAGAAAAAATTATTTTGTGTTTATTGTACATTTAACATTAAGTAAATCTGCTTCAAACCTAAATGTAACTTGTTTTTTCGGGAACCAATGTTTCGCGTTCCGTATTTCGTCACATTATTCTTTAAAATTACTGTTAAGCTACAGGTCTGGAAACGGTTTTATTCAATTTTTCAGTTCCATTTTACATAAAGTACGCTAAATTGTACATCTTAATTAACAGCCAACTAAATACCCGTAGGGCTTCGTTGCAGCAGGGGAACTGAAAATTCAGACGAAAATCTTTCACCCTGTATAACTTGGTAACTAAGCATTTTCGGACCTATGTTAATTAGACCTTTTTTCTTATTTTGATGTGAGGAATCACGCCCTGACTTATGGGCACCTTTTTCAGAAACACCCTGTATAAGTTACACAATACAATACAATGATTGTGTAACTAATACAGTACAATAACATTGTGTAACTAATTCGATCAAAGGTGTCACTCACAATTGAGGCTAGCAGTCAGGATGATGTATCTAAATGGATATATGCTATGCATAAATTTAAAGCATGTTCCACGTTTGCTTTATTTTACGTAAAAACTGAAAGCTAAAAACCTGTTAAACATAGTATTTTTTGTGTCACTAAGAACCAATGTAATTCCATAAATGAATTTTGATTCGTGTCAAATTTTGGAAAAGATTCTTTAAGACTTTACCTTGGGTGAATACGGTAATGACTATTTCGATTAAAAACCCATGTTAGGTTATTTTTGGGAACACTCTGTACATGTTATATGCAACCTTTTAAAGGCTTAACCCGGCGAACTGTGAAATGGAAAATCTGCGGCGAATGCAGATGAGGATGTAGTGGACGCGTGAACCTGATCAATGTTCATGAGCATTAATCGATTGAATCGAACTCTGAACTTACCGCCGATGAATAGCAACTAGGTGAAGCCCGGTGAGTGTAGAGAAGGAGGTGATTGAGGTACCGGGGGGGGGAGAGGGGGGAGATCGAGTGTCCCTCTCCAGTCGTTGACTCTTCTGGTCACGTTTCTGAATTTCGTCATTCACATGGCTGGTCAATGTTGCGAATAATCTGCTAGCCGTGATCACACATTTTACGTGTTGCAGTAAAAATCAAGTGCTGTTGGAAATTTTGTTCTCGTACTGATAATATCTTGCTGACACAAGTATTTTACACTGTGCTAAGCTTGTAATTTTTAACGCAGTTTCAGTTTAATCTACGTAAGGATGTAGCAGTGTTTGTATTTGTAACACACTTGGCTGACCGTTTAGCGAAGACTAACACTGGAGGAACTAAGAATGGTTCATTTCTGTCTGTCCTCAAGATTTCTCAAAATTTAACTGACTTATATTTTGCATAAACTTTTTTATATTATAACTAATTTATATATGAGGATTACTGTTATTACATTACTACATACTGTTGCAGTCAAATTCAATTACTGTTGGAAATTTTGTTCTCGTTCTGATAATAGCTTGCTGACGTAGTTGCTGATATTGGCAATGCTATTAAACAGTGTTTTACACTGTGCTAAGCTTGTAATTTTAACGTAGTATCAGTAAAATCTATGTAAGAATGTTGCAGTTTTACTATATGTAACACAATTGTTTTTGTCCTGAGCGTTAGCGAAGACTAATACTGGAGGGGCTGGGAAAGGTTAATTTCTGTCTGTCCACAAGATTTCTCGGAATTGAACTGACTTATATTCTGCATAAACTTTAATTTATATATGAGGATTACTGTAATTGATTGGACGATTGGAATTAAGATTTGTTGGCTTTCCTTAGAGAGTGGTTAACCTTGCAATTGATAATCAAACTTGGGTGTTACTGGCTGAGCGTTAGCGAAGCATATCACGCGAGGGCTTCACACGATAGCTCGAAAACTAACTGACCTAAAGTTTTGAAAGTGTGCACGAACCTTCATTTCTATATAACCAACGCCAAGTTTTTGAAGATTCATGTTCATCTTTACGATTTGGATGAGCCTTAGCCAATTTTTTAAAATCATTCAAGCAAATGGCCTACAAAATTAGAGCTGTGTTTTGACTTTTTAACATGTTTATGTTTAACCCTTTCAGTGCAAATATGTTTTACAGTCACTTCAGACTCCTCTGCTTTAGATATAAAACGAATAATAGGTAACAAATTCATTTAAAATATACGCGTCTAAGTGAAAAATAAATTAAAATAAGCTAAGACAATAAGCAGTGGTTTATGTATTATAAAAACTTCAGAAGACAACTTAAATACCCAATATATGGGTTCAAATGTATGTAATAGATTAATTAACGGCACAGCTAAAATAACATTTAGCCCAGTACCGAAACAAGGATCTAACATTTAAAGCAGTAGACTTTTTTAAATTTCTTTACAAATTAGGACCTTAATGTGTCGTATTGTTTGTATAATTATTTGAAAAACAGTATTGCATTTACATACTGCGATTTACATGTACAGTATTGAATTTACAAAACTAATTTTTGCATTTACAAAATTTTAAATTACTAAGATTACTAAATTATTAAAAAAAAAACTTCGTGTGTTTACCTAAAAATCTTATCTAAAATAACAAAATTAGGAAGGTAAATCCTTACATAAAGGGTTTTCTCACATATGTAGACTGGAATGTTCCAGTATAATCCACTGCTGGCTGTTTTATACCTTCCAGTTAAACATACACCGAATACAACAAAAACCGATGTGTCACTTACACCTTGGCACCACCATGAATGTCCAGGAGCGGCACATCACTAACCACAATTGTCGAGTACTTGCGGTAAAGGGTTGCACTGAGGAGGGTGGTTCTTGAAGGGTAGGGCTTCCTTACTGTTAAAGGCACTTGCTCTGCCTATATATGAAGGTTTAGCCTTCCCATGGGGTCTCAACGGGATGCAGCTACAACCCCTAGCCTTACCCATCCTGAAAAGCCGGTTACTCCGTAAGCAAGCGCGAAGTTCTTTTCGGACCAAGTGTTTTCCTCAGCTTCTTTTCAATATTCAGGACTTTCAATATTACAGTTAATAAGAAAAAAAGAAAAAAACACACACAGTAGGCTATGTACAATCAGCGTTATCTTTACAATTTATACCAAACCCTAAAATAAAGAGTTTCTTTTATTGTATTATTTATACTTATCTTTACCCAAATAATATTTTTAAGCTTTCACAGAAATAACTGTGAATTTTTTCCTCTCGCTATCCACAAGGCACACCCACACTTTTCCACTTAGAGAGATGTTTAATTGAAACAACTATGTCTGACAACAATTAATGAGCTGTTAGTGGCAACCTAACTTCTAAGTGAGTTCACAGTCCAGATAGGGTGAACTATGTGATAGAGGTGGGTGTGTGTGCTGGGGGAGGGAGTCGCGGAGTAAGTTAGGCGGGTGCATTGAGGCACTTGGTGGCGGCCAAGTAATGAACAATTAGAGGCATTCTATCTGTAATGCTCACAACTAGTGACCTTTCAACTATTACTTTATTTGTCTCTTATAAAGTACTGTATTGTTTCCAGCTTTATATAATATTTGAATGTTTATATTTAAATTTATTCTCCATACGTTATATGTTTTTATTATGGTTAAAACGGACGATCTGTGTTTATTGTGAAGTTAAAAAGTCTTATCCTCCAAGGTTCTTGAACGAATTCATATCTGAAACGATAGTATTCATAATGAGGTTCTCTTAAGAAGAAGTTGTTTAAATTCCTTGTTTTTCATGTAACTCCAATCTCAGTAACAGTCTAAATCAAATAGTCTGCGGAAATCATCATCAGAAAAAATATAAGAAGTACAATAGAAATGAAACATGAAAAATAAATGATTTTTTCAACCAGAAGAGACCCAAGAGATTTTCAGCGTAGAATCATTTAGGTATGAGAGTAGTAGTTTCATCATTAGGAGCAAAAGTGGTTGTTGCCGGGAAGCGTATGATTACGCTTGCTAGGTCTAGTAAAGAAGGATTGCTATCTTGTGGGAAACAAAAGTAAAGTTAAATATTTTATATTATTTTTATTACATAGTAACTCATCATAGTAACACCGTTTAATTTACATATAAAAGAACAGCTGCGTTTGCATTTACTTCTACTGAAACATAACAAAGTATGAGGTTACCGCACTAAAAAACTTGATTGGTTCGTTCTCTGTTGTAAAGTTTAACGAGAAACGATAACTTAATGAACTAACTTAAGTATAAAAACGGACGTTTTTTGTGCAGTTAGATAATAACAATGTATTTATTAGTGGGCAACAGAATTTAGCACCGTGTTATAGAACTACACATAAACCAAATAAGATCCCACAGAATTTGGGATCCTTTTTCACGATGTTTATATTCCAACTTATTCAACTTAATGTTGCGAACATACTTAATATGGTATGTTGAATGATTACTGCGAATTGAAAATTCAATATATTTATAATTAAACTGTTACTTTATTAATTACCTTAAATCATGGGGAGTGCCGATTTACAAACGGTATAAGACGTAGGACTTTGGGTCTGAGTTAGTGATAGCGCAGGTTCAAACTCTGTCTGTGACCGAAGCACTTTTTATCAGTACCATCGACCTTGTACTGTATCTACACTCTCAGTTTATTGTTTGATAAGATCCTCGCACAGGCCAGTGGCCCATGAGGACGGACAGAGTAAGGCTTAAAAGGGGATCGGCTTTTCCTTGAAAACATTTCTTTAAATATACATAACGTACTACTTTACTTGTTCCTAAAACTTGGATAAGAACATATCAAATATATTGTAGAATTAGGAAGGTTTTATAGACTTTTGTATTCTAGGACTATTAATAAATTAGTACTAAATATTAATAATTTAAGCTTTGTTTGTTAAATGTTTTTAAACATTTATATTGCTCTATACAATAGACACAAGCACTTTTCTATATAGAAAGATGTTCAACTGATACAACAATGTATCACAACAGTTAACTAGCTGTTAGCGCCGACCTAACTGCTAAGTGAGTTTGTAGACAAGGTAGAGTGAACCGCCTGATGGGTGGTGAGGGTTGCGGGAGTACGTATACCCACACAGACCGCCTCAACCCGAACGTCCAGCCATCCACTGGACAGATTATGTGTCTTGGACGTCCATCGAGTGATACCTCACACAGCAAACGTCTATCAGGTGAGTTAGTACGATCTTTGCCGGGGAATAAATGTTTCATGATGGCATTTAGTGTACCTTGGTGTAACAATAACTTTACGAGAAGTGTACCATGAATTGCTGCTGACAGTTCCAGCAGTGACGACGAATATAAGCTACAGTCCTGTACACAGTTAGTAAAAGAAATATTGGGTGACCTCATTAATAAGAAAAAAAGTTTCGTGAATACCCCTGTTTTTGAAAGGGGAACGAAGAGAGATTCAAATGGTATTTTAGACAAAGTAAAGAACAATTTGAAAGGTTTAGAGTCAAAATGGTATTTAACTCATATCTGCTAAAAAAATTTTATACATTCATCAAAACTCAAAATTTGTGTTCTTATTTGGTTTCTTACAATAAAGGACAAGACATTTTTATTTATTTAGAATTTTGCATACAATATTTGCAGGTAACCTAGTATTCTACAATGCTAGTACATGTTTTTACACTTCTATCAACTTGTCCATAATTAATCACAATCGATCAAATAAGTCAACTCAATAATAATTTAGCTTCTAATAACACGAATAACAGTGTTCGGCGTGGAACTATTGGTGTCTGTTCAATTGATGTCGTGCGCATGCGTAGTTGAAAACGTCCTCGCGGACTTTTGTAAAAATCGCTCCGCGAGCGATTCTAAAACAACCATCCGCTATCATCCAACTGACGGATGGACGTGCGGTGTGAGGCGGCACTGGCGTTCGCGGTGAGGCAAAAGCCGGCGGCAGCCAAGTAATGAACAATTAGAGGCATTTTAACCTCACAACACGTGACCTCTCAACGAATACTTAATTTGCCTCTTATACAATAGCTACCTTACATTCTTTCTCTTTGCAGGCTAAAAGCGGTGTACGTTTTGTAATTTTTTTTCTACATTTCTATTTCGTAATGCTATTTTAATCAATCATTTCTCCAGCTTATCATTTAATTATTGGCAGAGCGTTAGCAAAGACCATTACTTGGATATGAAAAAGTTTTATTTATATTTGTCTGTCCACACGATGTATTGAGAAAGAACTAACCTACGGACACGAAATTTTATATGATGCTTCATTTCTATATAAGTAATACTGATTTGATGGTTCTGCATGTCACCATTACGTTTTTTTATCTAATATTGAATTCTTGATTCAGCTTACTACATCTTAGTAGATGCTCTTCGGACTCTTTTAGGGCTCAGTATTGAGTACTGTTTTGTTTTTTGTTATTATATAATGTTTTTTTTTATTATTAAATAGAATGTTGCGTTTTTCCTATAGCAAATTCATGATGTTGGCTATCTACCCACTAAGCAACACAGCATACGAATACAGTATCTAGATTCAGCTTCCATCATCAGGTAAATCATTTTTTCCCTCTACAACCAAGTCTAGTTGCATCTGCAAACATGCCGAAAAAGGATCACATTGTAAACCCTAACTAGGATTAAGTGACGACAGATGTCTTCCGTCAAATAAATTATGATCCTTATCTTTGTCATCGTACTTCATTTTCACCTTACTCCAGACCTAGATACTAATGATCTCTAAAACGGGAAGAAGTTTGTAAATATTATTAGCACTGTATCTGTATTCGTTGTACTTTCTTCGGTATCTAGTAACTCCTGCAGTAGAACCACAAAAAAAACTTTATTTAGGAAGACGGATGACTTTTAAAGCATCGGAGGGTAGAGCCTCCTCTAAGTACTTAATGAGCAAAAAGAATAAGATGTGGTTAAATAAATTTAAGTTCGTATATAACTTAAATATACAGTATTGATTTTAACTCTTCAAGATATAGAAATGAGAAATAATTATCTTATATTAAAACTTTTTCAAAAATTCTTACATATACTTTTACTATAAAAGAACTAACGAAAAAACACTAATTAAAACTCTGAAACTATAAAAACGTTAATTATTAATTTAATGACCATTTCTCAATTTTGTACTAGTAGACATACATTTTTGAAATATAGTGACTTTTAGCTCTTTAAATATAGTTATTAGGATATTTCAATTCGAAAATCTCGTTGATGTTGTTTAGAATGGATAATGAAATATACAACCTGTTTCTCACAGTTCAAGAAAAACAGAGTTTTATACAGGTGCAACAATAAAAGGTAAGTTAAACTTTATCCTGAGTAGCTTTAAGATTAAAAACCCTCCCGAAGAGACACAGCTTTATAATAAATCATTTATAATCACAGGTTTAACGGATGTGCTGAGCATAACTGACAGCGAGGAAGAATGTTTTCTACAGTCAAACTTCGTATATATGAGACGACCGACAGTTGGTTCTTTATCGTAGACTCATCAGGATGAGTTTTTCATTTTATCATTTTGTTGGGGGCTAGTCTTTTTATATATATATATATATATATATATATATATATATATATATATATATATATATATATATTTCTTGTGTTTGTATGTATGTATGTAACTGAACTCCTTCTAAACGGCTGGACCGATTTTGATGAAATTGTATGTGTCTTTTCAATTGAATTCGAGAATGGTTCAGATTCACAATTTGGTCCAATTCAAATAGTTTATTTAATTAATTTTTTAAATTATAAATTCTTGTCGATGTTGGACTGTTTTATATCCGACAGACTGCGCTACGACACGTAATACAAAGCGAACTGATACTTAACAGCTGTTAATACTTTCAGCTGAAGTTCATCAAAGAGGCAGAACGTGCTTGATCAGTAGTGTAATGCAGATTGCATAGAAGAAGTTATTACCTAATTTTAAATTTATATTGCGCCAAAGATCAATAAACTATCTAGTGCAATGAAATAAAAACTATTAAACGCTGTTATAAAAACCACCTCATTGTACAAAGCCGTGAATGTTTGCACATTCGAATTTGATTAGATCGAAGGTAAATGAAAAGAGCAGACATAAGACGCTTTATGATCGAAATTAGTTTTCGTTGAAACATTTTCTTGACCGGAGCACAAGGAAAACCCCACAATATTGGAAATGTCTTAGACAGAAAATTAATCTTAACAGACCGAATTTGATTCTTCAAAACCTAATTAGATTATAGAGATCCATGTATATAAATTAATTGTATGAATAACTTATCCACACCTAGCAAAAACCACGAAAGATAGAGGCAGGAAATATAGTACATATCTTCATAATGCGCCCAAGAGGCTCACGAAGGAACGACAATCAATTATCTCATTAATGTTTAGAATGTGATAGAAAAAGAATACGTTAGTATAATGTACTGTTTTTCAACAGTTCGAAGCCGCGGGCAACTGCTATATATCATGTTTATACGAACTGAATCGATACATAGAATGGTCGTGTTTGATGAAGGGCATATTTCTCTGAAGGATGTGGCTGAGATTTTACGAGCTTAACTCTCGATAATGATTTAATCCTTAGAGAAGAATGAGTTCTATGATGGTGTACGTTCCACGAAAGCCTGAGCAGCATACCCTAATAGCCTGGAATGTTTTTTTCTGTTAGTATAGGGGCAGTAAAAATGTCTTTTGTGTACAATTACATATCTGCCTGTCTGCAGGAAATCTCGAAAATTAAATGAACTGCAGACAAATTTTGCATGCAATGCGGCGAAGCCTTGTACACTACCTGCTGCACAATTTCGTCCATTTGAAGTACCATTACAGATGAAGCAACTTTGAGTTTACATCAAATAAAATAAAAGTTGAAATAAAACAAAGAAGCACCACTCTCAGCTTCGCTTGTCAACCCTTTCCTATTGTGCTTATGTAAATGTTTAAGTCATTGCAAAATTTGTTACTCGCTTCATGCCCTTGTAAAATGTTTAATTATTTTAAGAGTTGTGTAAATATAATGCATGGTAATCGAATTTCACCGGTATATTATATACATTATTATGTACGGTATATTATATACATTATTATTAATTGAACATTATATGATATAATGTTCAATTGTTGCAATGAAGTTTACTATGTTTGGGAAAAAAAGCTATTCTTAACTCTAATCTATGGAAAACTGATACACGTATGCCATTCCCAAATGTCCAATCGTGTACTACAAAATATAACAAAGAAGTGCTAATGAACTGTAGACTAAGCAGTAATAGCTGTGAAGCCACAGCTGATGCTCAGCCTTAATTGTCATATAATTATATTTCCCAAGGGCTTTACGAATACAATTCCATAAGCACCTTCTCAAAGATAAATTTACCCAGTATGATTCATATGGAATGAATAAACAAAAAAGGCCCACTCCCGTTTTCTTGAATACATGGAGTTGTCATACAACATTGTTGGTGTAATTCTTTATTTATGCATGGCACAACGCTCTGGTATGATTTGCTTACTTTAACCTAGATTATAATTATATGTTTGGTTAGTTATTCACCTGAGAAAGAGATCAGATTGCAGATTTTGAAAAGGCTCCTTATCAAAGATGACAACCCATATTGTTTTGAGAAGTTCAGAAAAAAGGATGACTCCCGCGTTCTTTCATTTTGTCGCCATCTTTTTTTGCCGTGATGATTGCCATTTACTACTGGCCTCTGGTCAGTCCTCCTTGGTTGGTCGGTTAATGCAGAACTAGTGTGACCTGCATTCTTTAGTTAATAATGAGGGGTTTGTTTCAAATAAGTGCATGTTTTAAAAATATTGTGCATAGAGTTAACAAACAACACGGTTGTGATCCCTGACTTATACGTGTCACAACACTCTGGTATGATTAGTTTTCTTTAACATAGATTGTCTTAATTACTTATTCACCAGAGGAAGACATCAGATTGCTGATCTCGAAACGCAGTGTTACTGATCTTTATGTCACTAAACGAAGGCAAATGTCAAGAAAATCCTGTCTCCTTAACAATTGTTCCATCGTTAAAAGCAATCTTCAAACAAAGGAATAACCCATTTTATTTTGTGTACATATAGTTTTAACGAAGTCGTTTTACGGTACATCTGGGAAAGTGAAACTCAAGAATATTCATTTTCACTTTATACATTACATATATGCTAACAATCGTTAACATACTTATTAACAATATACAAAACTTGTCAAGGTTATACAAATTTTAATTTTTAAAAAGCTGGTCGTTTTTGATGTTTTCAATTAATTTATTGAAACGTACATAAATTATTTATATTATGAAGCTTAATTTTATTTAAAAAATTTAATATACGTGGAAATTAAAGAACACGCTTGTTTAATTAACAAGTTATACAACCTCAAATCCTACCTGTAATGGTACACAAGCATTACACTTCGACAAACAGGCGCTGCGCGTATGCAATATGTATACAGTACTAGTATTGCATACACAGAAGCGTCTGTTGACATACTTGAAAACGTCTACACAATCTACGCCAATTATAGCAATATGTATACAGTACTAGTATTGCATACACAGAAGCGTCTGTTGACATACTTGAAAACGTCTACACAATCTGCGCCAATTATAGCAATATGTATACAGTACTAGTATTGCATACACAGAAGCGTCTGTTGACATACTTGAAAACGTCTACACAATCTACGCCAATTATAGCAATATGTATATACAGTACTAGTATTGCATACACAGAAGCGTCTGTTGACATACTTGAAAACGTCTACACAATCTACGCCAATTATAGCAATATGTATACAGTACTAGTATTGCATACACAGAAGCGTCTGTTGACATACTTGAAAACGTCTACACAATCTACGCCAATTATAGCAATATGTATACAGTACTAGTATTGCATACACAGAAGCGTCTGTTGACATACTTGAAAACGTCTACACAATCTACGCCAATTATAGCAATATGTATACAGTACTAGTATTGCATACACAGAAGCGTCTGTTGACATACTTGAAAACGTCTACACAATCTACGCCAATTATAGCAATATGTATACAGTACTAGTATTGCATACACAGAAGCGTCTGTTGACATACTTGAAAAACGTCTACACAATCTACGCCAATTATAGCAATATGTATACAGTACTAGTATTGCATACACAGAAGCGTCTGTTGACATACTTGAAAACGTCTACACAATCTGCGCCAATTATAGCAATATGTATGCACTACTAGTATTGCATACACAGAAGCGTCTGTTGACATACTTGAAAACGTCTACACAATCTACGCCAATTATAGCAATATGTATACAGTACTAGTATTGCATACACAGAAGCGTCTGTTGACATACTTGAAAACGTCTACACAATCTACGCTAATTATAGCAATATGTATACAGTACTAGTATTGCATACACAGAAGCGTCTGTTGACATACTTGAAAACGTCTACACAATCTACGCCAATTATAGCAAAATGTATGACATTTGTTTCTTATTTATTTTTAATACGCTTTTAAGCTCATGCAATTATTTATATTATATTCCTGTATAGAAGTACTCAGGAATATCCTAACGTAACACCAAGATGGATCCAGCCATTTCTAAATGTGGTGATTGGAAGAATTATCGTCCACTTTCGACGACTTCATTTAGACTGAAGCATCCATAAATGGTAACAGATTATGATTATCCATCTCCTAGACTCACGTTCCTCTCCACAAGTCCACAAGACCACCTATCCTCAAAGAAATTGTATTTAAAATTCTTAAATTTTGAAAGACGCTTTAAAAATTAAGAGTTTTTTGTATTTTATTCATGGTAGTACTATATACTACTATATATCATAACACTTAAGCTAAAGAAATACACAGATAATATAATCTCGTTTTACATAAAAATATTAGTTAATATATTCTTTAAATTTATTTTTTCATAGCTAATTATAATAAATTTGGTTGAAATATAAAAGTCAAAATTACAAGTTTGGGG
The DNA here is from genome assembly GCF_021130785.1 of Homalodisca vitripennis. Classification (NCBI taxonomy): domain Eukaryota; kingdom Metazoa; phylum Arthropoda; class Insecta; order Hemiptera; family Cicadellidae; genus Homalodisca; species Homalodisca vitripennis. The sequence continues at coordinate 15,087 of NW_025784778.1, forward strand.
TTCAGGTACCATACTGAAAGTATGGGAATTGGGAATTTAAATTTTTTAAGTTTGAATATAAATATAGAATCAAATTAATTTTTCATTGAAGAAGTGCCAACCAGGAGTTGTTGATCTGTACAACTAGCTGTTGTAGAGAACTTGTTACACATAAAGCTCTTCACTCGGGAGTGGTTGATCTCTACAACTAGCTGTTGTAAAGAGCTTGTTACACATCAAGCTCTTCACTCGGGAGTGGTTGATCTCTACAACTAGCTGTTGTAAAGAGCTTGTTACACATCAAGCTCTTCAATCAGGAGTTGTTGATCTGTACGACAAGCTGTTGTAGAGAGCTTGTTACACATCAAGGCTCTTCACTCGGGAGTGCTTGATCTGTACAACTAGCTGTTGTAGAGAGCTTGTTACACAACAACCTCTTCACTCGTGGGTGGTTGATCGTTCTGGGTATTTTGTAGATATTTTTATAAATTTTGAAACATTAGATAAACAATACTTTATTTATAAAATGATGAAATTTTCAGACTTTTTATAAATAACAAAAAGTTACTTTTCAACAGTCGAATTCGGTTTGAACACTGATAGCCTTCTTGAAAAATTAGAATTTGAAACATTAAAAGTTTACAGGTGAGTTTCTAATGAATTAGTAAAGGTTTAGTCTCACTAATTTTTTTAATTCTTTACCACAGAGATTTTATCAAAAAGGCTTTAAAGATAAATATACTAACTCTGTGGTCCTTGCAGCGTGATATAATTTGGACTGTTGGTATCCAACGACTGATTTTAAGGGAAATATAGCAAATTTTGAGTCAGTGCCCGAATTTAAGTCTACCCATTAGACCAGTCAAATGGAGAAGAAGAATGAGGTGGCAGGCAACACAAGTTACCACTTCTCAACATTGTTGTTGTTCACAACCTTGCTTGTTGTCTTCTTAAAAATCATTACTATATTGGTTGAAGAAACTTTGTAATAAATTATTAAAAAGTATTAATTTTATTTGGACAACTTTCAAATTTTTGGGTGGGAAATAAATTTAGGTTTAAATAATTATAAAATTTCTAATAAAATGAATCAAAATTAAAAATGTGGTGATGAGGTGGATGAATACAAAATTAATTTAACATAAAATTAACTAAAGATAAATTTATATTAGCATAACATGACATTGTAATGTTATTTTATTTCTAATTGACTGGTATCATATTTATGACAAATGAGAGACGAATGATTAATAAAAATCTCACAAAGCGTAAAGTTTAAGCCTCGAGATCACTAACCGAAGTCGGGTGAAGTCATACCGCACTAAATGAAAAAGAACTTATGAATTTTACATGAACATCCAAAGTGGGAACGCAACTCTACGCGTAATAGGCTTCGGTGAGTTTTCATGCACAATTTCAAGTCCGTTTTCCACATCATTAGGCCTACTTGTGTCATTATGATACATTTCAATATCTCATATTACATTATTTTTCTCTGTATACTCAGTTGGTATACAAATTTATTTATTCTCCAGTTTTTTTTTGCCATCAAAGTTACCCATAAGATAAATGTAAATGTGTTCACTAACGCTGAATCAATTTCCATGGAGTGACATGCTTCATTATCGAACTCGATGTTGCCTATTTAGAAATGGAAAGTTTTGCAATAATTCCGAGTCTATTTGTCAGTTCGTTTTAGAAATACTGTGCTGACAAGCCATTTCCCCAGCTCCTCTAGAAATAGGCTTCTCTAACGCTTAGCTAATAAAGCAGCCTGAAAACTGTTATTGATACACCTCACAAAACGATATATTTATCGTATCAAATTTCCGAACACAATCATTGCTCGTGGATTGTATAACGATAGTGCTTTGGCAGAAGCTGTAAAATACAAAGCTTATCGTCGTACCATTGCATAAAGTATTTTAGTAAATTATATAGGATGAGAAAAATTGTATCTACAGCTGCAATAAACAATATTGGCTATCCTTGAGTGCGCTGCATCAAAGTTGAAGCAAACGAAATAAAATTCCAAACATCAGAACCTTACGTATTCTAAAAATTCGCCTTTTTACGATCCCTAAACAAACTCTATGTTTACAAATTCTTGTGGGTCAAACAATCTATATTGACAGAGAGTCCAAAACGTTCGCTTGAAGCAATACAGATGGTAGATTTATCATTGTGGACAAACATTAAATAGCACTGATAAGTGGTGTATGGTAGCTATGGTGGGAAGGGTTGTTCAATGTGGTGGAAGACGTGCAAATTTTGAGTTCACCTTCCTCTTAGTGCAGCGTCTACGTAGTCTATGTGTCTCTGATGTCGAATCGATATAAAGAATTTATTTTGCGCTACTTCGTCACCGACTTTTAAAAAATCAGATGAACATGACTTCAGATTCAAGACGCTACACTAAGAGGAAGGTAAGCTGGAGCTAAATTCAACATTCACAAGTGTACCAAGTACGAACTTTTGATGCAAGTAACATAATTTCCTTACAAGTCCAGAACTATAACTACTTCTCCACTATCTAGAACTTATCGAATATGTAGGAGGTATCTTTGTAATAAAAACATAACTATGATAAATTCCGAAATCTTACTTTCCTTTCAAATCAACCATCCTTAATAGATATTTTAAACAAAGAACATTATTTTATTTATATTTGGTTCATACATCAGGGCAATGCAATTTTAAATGAATTAGGTTAAACACCGATATTTTGAGTAAATAAAATATCAGAGTTTTCATAAACATGGTATCATATTTCAATAACGAAGTTCTGAACCTTTTATTAACTCATACTCATTAGCAGAAAATTCAAATACCTGAGGTAGTGAACAAGTATATGCATCAACACAAAGCGTATGTATGCACAATAATAATGTTTGTTCACAAAGAAAGGCGAGGTATTTACAATGATTAGTATTAAAACAATGAGAAAAGAACGCATACCAAGAGTTTCCATTCGTTACGAAATGTAATATTGACGGCAGGTGCGACTTACCCCTCCCCCCTACAACCACCCCCCCCCACTCACTACCGCCCCGTGAACATCCTGGTAATCCCGACTACGAATGTCCAGATTATACAGATTCTCGCCAGATCGTCAGCACCGTCTCTACCAGGTGAAAGTGATTCAACCAGATGAATTTAAAATCCTCAGATATTGCTTGATTATTATTGATATTGGCATTTTTCGAGTAATTCGCTTTAGTTTTTTGTTGCAGTAATCTCTTCATGAAAATGTTCTATATACAAAGAATGATATAAAACTTATGAACTAGTAATTCAAACTAAGAAAACCTGTGTGTATTATTATTTTAACAATATTAGAAAGTTTAATAACGTTCTGACACTAATGCTTCCGGTTATCAATGCAGAGAGAGAAGTGAACGAAGAACAAAAAGAATTTGTTGATTGTCTGAGGTCTGATCCCAAATGCCTGAAAAAGCTATAAAATATTATTAAGACCCTTAGCGCTGCTCCCGGAGTGACAGAAATTCTGGATGGGTAAGCTTGTGAATAGGGACCGCATCCTTTCAAGATCCATGAGAATGGATTTTGGGCATCTCATCAAAAGAGAAGCCAGCTCTATACCAGCCTCTTCAGTCAAAGCATATGGGTGATACCCCTTTATGTCTAGGCTAACAACAGCTTTTTAACACTTAGGAAGACCCACCAACTCCAATATCCCCCTCAGTAGACTAAACCTATCGATCTACCCTTCCACCCCAAGATCTCGAAATTTTTGGATAGTGATGTGCCGCTCTTGGACGTTCATAAGGTTGCCCAGATTTGAGTGACACTTGTTTTTGCTATACCCAGTGTAGGTTCAACAGGAAGGTATAAACCAGATTATCATAAGTAAACCAAGATAAGGAATTAAAATTGATGCCATTAGAGACCACCAGTTTTGGTGTTAAGAGCATTTGAGATCATCCACGAAGTTTCTAAGTTCTGTATAGCCAGTATACACAAAAGACACCGGATTAAAAGATATCCAAAATCGATTATCAAACTTACAGTTTAACTTTGATATGAATATCAAAACCATGCTTGACCAATATTATATTGTTACCATATTGTTTAATCCAAATGTCTGCAGACCATACAAGGCTATATCATGATGATATAATGAGGGTGAGAGGTAGGAATGAGGGTGGGAGGTGTGAGGGGTAGAAAGACTGGTTTATTACTTGCCGGTACCGATCATTGGTACCGATTATGAAACTTAAAGTTAAGTTTGATATGCATATCAAAATCATGCCTGACCAATATTATATTGTTACTGTATTGTTTGATCCAAAAGTCTGCAGACCATACAAGGCTATATCATGATGATATAATGAGGGTGAGAGGTAGGAATGAGGGTGGGAGGTGTGAGGGGTAGAAAGACGGGTTTATTATTTGCCGGTACCGATCATTGGTACCGATTATGAAACTTAAAGTTAAGTTTGATATGCATATCAAAATCATGCCTGACCAATATTATATTGTTACTGTATTGTTTGATCCAAAAGTCTTCAGACCATACAAGGCTATCTGATGAATAAATAAATAAATAAATAAATAAGGTCTTTATTTAGCAAGCGTCCATCAGTACAAAAACTGTTTTTCATGAAAACTCTTGTCAGACATATAGAATACATGGAGAACAATAACGTAAACCATAAAATAAACGTAAAACACTAAACTATAAAAACTAAAGTAACCTGATGCATATACATGGGTCAGGCAAACACCACCTTCACACTCCCCTTAAATGTCTTACAGCTATAACTTTTTAAAGTGGGTGGCAAAGCATTGTATTTCTTTGGTCCAAAGTAACTAAAACCCTTTTTCCCCCGTTTCCAGCTTTGTCTTTGGTAGGTGCAATAGGCTGTTCTGACGGGTACTACGCACATTAATTTCTTGCCTGAATACCAGCTTATTCCTGAGGTATTCAGGTTTTCCCGTCTGAAGAATTTTGTGGACCAGATTGACGGTTTGCAAGTCGGAGACATCCATGATAGACAACACCTTAGCATTTAATCTGTACTCGCTGATGTGGTCGAATTTTTTCAGATTGTAAACGAATCTCAGTGCTCTGTTCTGCAGACGAGTAAGTATCATCAAGTTTTCCTGAGTCAGACAACAAGCAAAAGCTGGAAGAGCATAATGTATAGCAGGAAATATTGTTGACCGAACAATTTCCAGCTTGGAAGATTCTGGCAAAATTGTGCTTAATCTGTAAAGGGCCTTTAATCTCATTGTCACTGTTTTACATATAGCTTTGACATGATTGGAAAAATCGAGTTGGGGGTCAATAGTAACACCAAGAATCTTTAGACTATTACTTGCCATCAAAAGCTTACCGTCCACAAATATACACCGTTCAGCGCAGCTATTCACAGACTGACTACTCGAAGATAACCGGTCTACAAGCATCACAGAACATTTATTAGAATTCAATAGCAAACCATGATCGTCTGACCATTTCTTTACACTCACTAAATCAGTATTGACATGACGGACAGCCTCAGCCGCTTCAGAGGGTTTAAAAGAAATCAATAGCTGTGAATCATCCGCGTAGGAATGCAAATGCAAAGAACAGTGACTTAAGTGATCTTTCAAATCTGCTGTGTATATAAGAAAGAGAATCGGTCCTAAGCAACTGCCTTGAGGAACACCGACGAACCTAGGAAGTGCTGTCGATAACTTCCCGTTTACCTTTGTACGTTGCGTACGCCCAGACAAATAAGATGAAAACCATCTAACTTAGATATCATCAAACTGGTAAAATCTTAGCTTTGCTAGCAACAAATCAAAATTCACCGAGTCAAAGGCTTGGGAGAAGTCAAGGGAAGTAATCACACTCTCTAGGCCCTTATCTTTAGCTGAAATAATTTCATCAATGACATTGAGAAGTGCTGAGCAAGTGCTAAAACCCTGCCTAAATCCTGACTGTGTTTCAGGAAGTAATCCTTCAGATTCTAAATATAAGACTAGTTGTTCTGCCACAACTTTTTCCAGTATTTTGGAGATGACAGGAAGGATTGAGATAGGTCGAAAGTCTGAAACTAAGGTAGGATTGAGATTCTTTGGCAGAGGAACCACCACGCTCTGCTTCCAACTAGAAGGGAAGTTGCCAGTTTTCAATGATACATTGACCAGGTGAGAAACTGCTCCAATGCAAAAGGGACTCAGGCCTCTAACCATTTTTATGGATATTCCATCCACACCAAATGCAGTACTTGTGATACTGTTCATCAACTCCTTTACCTTACTTTCGGATACAGGAGAAAAAAGTAAAAGTAGAATCTATCCCTGCACATTTGTTACTGTTAAAGAATTTCAGTTTTTCTGTGCTCACTGTCCCGTTACAACCCATATTTGAGAAGTAATGATTTAAATCTTCTAGTTCAACAGAATGGTCCTTTTCTTCAACTGACCTCATCAAACCACCATCTCTTAAAGTAGCCCAGAAAGTTTTAGAGTTTTTTGTATTCAAAGTATCAGTAAAATACTTCCTTTTCGCTGATCGTATGGCCACATTGAGTGCGTTACGAGCCCTGCAGTATGCATTCCTAGAAACCTGTGTTTTCAGAGACAAATAAGTATGTTTACAATTATTCTTCTTTTTTGTAAGGTATGCTATGTTTGAATCTCTCCAAGGAGCTTTCTTTCTTGTTATTCTTTTTCTCACCAAGGGTGCACATTCATCAAACACTTGGACTATTTTTGTTGTTAACACATTAGCGATATCATCCACGTTTCGATGAGTCATTATGTTATCCCAGTGTATATTGGAAGCAACATCAATAAACGTATCACCGTCAAAATCTCTAAAATTCCTATATGTAATAAACTTTTCTTTGGATTTGGATTTTTTGCAAGGCACGTCACAGTAAGTCAACCTGTGGTCGGTGATCCGTCTACCATTGTGAGTAAAAAATGTTGGAGGTATCAACCATTCCTACGTCAAGGTAATGGGTCTTGTCTACAATTATCAAATCAATAAGAGAAAATGAACTTTCTGTGACACGTGTGGGCTCCTTAATAATCTGAGAAAGGCCCATTGTTTGAAAAATTCTTTCGAGATATTTTACATCTGCCCTCTTTTGGTTCAGAAGATTCACATTCAAATCACCCAGCAAAATCACTGAATCAACACCTGGTGACTCGTCGACGTACAGAGCGTGGATTAAGGAGGTGATGATGTAATGAGGGTGAGAGGTAGGAATGAGGGTGGGAGGTGTGAGGGGTAGAAAGACGGGTTTATTACTTGCCGATACCGATCATTGGTACCGATTATGAAACTTAAAGTTAAGTTTGATATGCATATCAAAATCATGCCTGACCAATATTATATTGTTACTGTATTGTTTGATCCAAAAGTCTTCAGACCATACAAGGCTATCTGATGATGTAATGAGGGTGAGAGGTAGGAATGAGGGTGGGAGGTGTGAGGGGTAGAAAGACGGGTTTATTACTTGCCGGTACCGATCATTGGTACCGATTATGAAACTTAAAGTTAAGTTTGATATGCATATCAAAATCATGCCTGACCAATATTATATTGTTACTGTATTGTTTAATCCAAAAGTCTGCAGACCATACAAGGCTATATCATGATGATATAATGAGTGTGAGAGGTAGGAATGAGGGTGGGGGGTGTGAGGGGTAGAAAGACTGGTATATTACTTGCCGGTACCGATCATTGGTACCGATTATGAAACTTAAAGTTAAGTTTGATATGCATATCAAAATCATGCCTGACCAATATTATATTGTTACTGTATTGTTTTATCCAAAAGTCTTCAGACCATACAAGGCTATCTGATGATGTAATAAGGGTGAGAGGTAGGAATGAGGGTGGGAGGTGTGAGGGGTAGAAAGACGGGTTTATTACTTGCGGGTACCGATCATTGGTACCGATTATGAAACTTAAAGTTAAGTTTGATATGCATATCAAAATCATGCCTGACCAATATTATATTGTTACTGTATTGTTTGATCCAAAAGTCTGCAGACCATACAAGGCTATCTGATGATGTAATGAGGGTGAGAGGTAGGAATGACGAGGGGGAGATGAGGGGTAGAAAGGACGGGTTCATTACTTGCCCGCTGTTTCCCGCGTAATTTTGTTTGTGGCGCGAAACAGTGCCTCACAAAGTATCATATTTATGACAAATGAGAGACGAATGATTAATAAAAAATATCACAAAGCGTAAAGTTACGCCTCGAGATCACTAACCGAAGTCGGGTGAAGTCATACCGCACTAAATGAAAAAGAACTTATGAATTTTACATGAACATCCAAAGTGGGAACGCAACTCTACGCGTAATAGGCTTCGGTGAGTTTTCATGCACAATTTCAAGTCCGTTTTCCACATCATTAGGCCTACTTGTGTCATTATGTTACATTTCAATATCTCATATTACATTATTTTTTCTCCTGTATACTCAGTTGGTATACAAATTTATTTATTCTCCAGTTTTTTTTTTTGCCATCAAAAGTTACCCATAAGATAAATGTAAATGTGTTCACTAACGCTGAAATCAATTTCCATGGGGAGTGACATGCTTCATTATCGAACTCGATGTTGCCTATTTAGAAATGGAAAGTTTTGCAATAATTCCGAGTCTATTTGTCAGTTCGTTTTAGAAATACTGTGCTGACAAGCCATTTCCCCAGCTTCCTCTAGAAATAGGCTTCTCAAACGCTTAGCAAATAAAGCAGCCTGAAAACTGTTATTGATACACCTCACAAAACGATATATTTATCGTATCAAATTTCCGAACACAATCATTGCTCGTGGATTGTATAACGATAGTGCTTTGGCAGAAGCTGTAAAAATACAAAGCTTATCGTCGTACCATTGCATAAAGTATTTTAGTAAATTATATAGGATGAGAAAAATTTAATCTACAGCTGTAATAAACAGTGTTGGCTATCCTTGAGTGCGCTGCATCAAAGTTGAAGCAAACGAAATAAAAATTCCAAACATCAGAACCTTACGTATTCTAAAAATTCGCCTTTTTACGATCCCCTAAAACAAACTCTATGTTTACAAATTCTTGTGGGTCAAACAAATCTATATTGACAGAGAGTCCAAAACGTTCGCTTGAAGAAATACAGATGGTAGATTTATCATTGTGGACAAACATTAAATAGCACTGATAAGTGGTGTATGGTAGCTATGGTGGGAAGGGTTGTTCAATGTGGTGGAAGACGTGCAAATTTTGAGTTCACCTTCCTCTTAGTGCAGCGTCTACGTAGTCTATGTGTCTCTGATGTCGAATCGATATAAAGAATTTATTTTGCGCTACTTCGTCACCGACTTTTAAAAAAATCAGATGAACATGACTTCAGATTCAAGACGCTACAGCTAAGAGGAAGGTAAGCTGGAGCTAAATTCAACATTCACAAGTGTACCAAGTACGAACTTTTGATGCAAGTAACATAATTTCCTTACAAGTCCAGAACTATAAACTACTTCTCCACTATCTAGACTTATCGAATATGTAGGAGGTATCTTTGTAATAAAACATAACTATGATAAATTCGAAATTCCTCTTTCCTTTCAAATCAACCATCCTTAATAGATATTTTAAACAAAAGAACATTATTTTATTTATATTTGGTTTCATACATCAGGGTAATGCAATTTTAAATGAATTAGGTTAAACACCGATATTTTGAGTAAATAAAATATCAGAGTTTTCATAAAACATGGGTATCATATTTCAATGACGAAGTTCTGAAAACTTTTTATTAACTCATACTCATTAGCAGAAATTCAAATTACCTGAGGTAGTGAACAAGTATATGCATCAACACAAAGCGTATGTATGCACAAGAATAATGTTTGTTCACAAAGAAAGGGCGAGGTATTTACATGATTAGTATTAAAACAATGTGAAAAGAACGCATACCAAGAGTTTCCATTCGTTACGAAATGTAATATTGACGGCAGGTGCGACTTACCCCTCCCCCCTACAACCTCCCCCCCACTCACTACCGCCCCGTGAACATCCTAGTAATCCCCGACTACGAATGTCCAGATTATACAGATTCTCGCCAGATCGTCAGCACCGTCTCTACCAGGTGAAAGTGATTCAACCAGATGAATTTAAAATCCTCAGATATTGCTTGATTATTATTGATATTGGCATTATTCGAGTAATTCGCTTTTAGTTTTTATTGCAGTAATCTCTTCATGAAAATGTTCTATATACAAAGAATGATATAAAACTTATGAACTAGTAATTCAAACTAAGAAAACCTGTGTGTATTATTATTTTAAAAATATAGAAAGTTTAATAACGTTCTGACTCTAATGCTTCCGGTTATCAGTGCAGAGAGAGAAGTGAACGAAGAACAAAAAGAATTTGTTGATTGTCTGAGGTCTGATCCCAAATGCCTGAAAAAGCTATAAAATATTATTAAGACCCTTAGCGCTGCTCCCGGAGTGACAGGAAATTCTGGATGGGTAAGCTTGAGAATAGGGACCCCCATCCTTTCAAGATCCATGGAGAATGGATTTTGGGGCATCTCATCAAAAGAAAAGCCAGCTCTATACCAGCCTCTTCAGTCAAAGCATATGGGTGATACCCCTTTATGTCTAGGCTAACAACAGCTTTTTAACACTTAGGAAGACCCACCAACTCCAATATCCCCCTCAGTAGACTAAACCTATCGATCTACCCTTCCACCCCCAAGATCTCGAAATTTTTGGATAGTGATGTGCCGCTCTTGGACGTTCATAAGGTTGCCCAGATTTGAGTGACACTTGTTTTTGCTATACCCAGTGTAGGTTCAACAGGAAGGTATAAACCAGATTATCATAAGTAAACCAAGATAAGGAATTAAAAAATTGATGCCATTAGAGACCACCAGTTTTGGTGTTAAGAGCATTTGAGATCAATCCACCAAGTTTCTAAGTTCTGTATAGCCAGTATACACAAAAGACACCGGATTAAAAGATATCCAAACCGATTATCAAAACTTACAGTTTAACTTGGATATGAATATCAAAACCATGCTTGACCAATATTATATTGTTACCATATTGTTTAATCCAAATGTCTGCAGACCATACAAGGCTATATCATGGTGATATAATGAGGGTGAGAGGTAGGAATGACGGTGGGAGGTGTGAGGGGTAGAAAGACGGGTTTATTACTTGCCGGTACCGATCATTGGTACCGATTATGAAACAAAGTTAAGTTTGATATGCATATCAAAATCATGCCTGACCAATATTATATTGTTACCATATTGTTTAATCCAAATGTCTGCAGACCATACAAGGCTATATCATGGTGATATAATGAGGGTGAGAGGTAGGAATGAGGGTGTGGGAGGTGTGAGGGGTTAGAAAGGACGGGTTTATTACTTGCGGGTACCGATCATTGGTACCGATTATGAAACTTAAAGTTAAGTTTGATATGCTTATCAAAAATCATGCCTGACCAATATTATATTGTTACTGTATTGTTTGATCCAAAAGTCTGCAGACCATACAAGGCTATCTGATGATGTAATGAGGGTGAGAGGTAGGAATGACGAGGGGGAGATGAGGGGTAGAAAGACGGGTTCATTACTTGCCCGCTGTTCCCGCGTAATTTTGTTTGTGGCGCGAAACAGTGCCTCCTTCAATCTGGCCACTACCTTTAATTTACTTAACTTCTCTTCTCCGCTTTTACTACTGTTGACCAGTAAACCCAGAGTCTTTCTCTCTCCACGTGTCTTTTCAGGATGATTTGATAACGCCGGAAATGAAAATTAATGTAGACATAATCGTTTTCCTTAGTGTCTTGAACTTTAACATGAAATATATTAAAAGTACATTTGGAACATTAACAAAGTTATTTATAAATTTAAACTAGAACTGTTCTAACGATAATGTATTTTTGCGCTTCCTGAGTATTTATTCCATTATAATTTTATATGCTTAAGCAAAATATTTCAATGTTTCAAACTATTAAGTAAGGTTGTAGTCTCACCATATAGAAGATACCAAAGTGAAGCTTTGATGTTGCCAAATGATTTGAATGAAACAATATCTCGTTATATTACCGAAAGTATTGTTTAAAGGAATCCATTGTGGGTTTGTGCCTAGTAAAAGGATTAATATTTTTTAGCTGCTGTTGAGATGACAATCAGGATAAGCGTGTCCCTTGTTCCAGGAAGTACCAGGAAACAGTTATGAATTAAATATTGCAGCGATGAAATATGAAGTTGGGCACTTGCAAGCTGTATCACTTGTTGTTCTTGACACATTGAACTTCACTGTAGTTTATGAAAGGGACGAGAATTATTACAGAAATAAAAGAAAAAAAATTAAATATTTTTGTAACAGTAGTTCCCCAAGTGGTAAATTAAAATGTAAGAATGCTGTGTGATAAAAACAATTAAATTTAGATGGTTTTACAATTTAAATAAAATATTAACAGATCTTTGTTGTAAAATTGCACCTATAAGGACCATTGTGCTACTTATAGAGTGAAAGGAAATCCTGAATGGGTAAGGTTAGGGGTTGGGGCCGCCTCCTTTCAAAATACATGAGGAAGATTTTAGGACATCAATCTCAAGTCGTGTCCCCTCAGAAAAGGGGATGCCAGCTCTGAACCAGCCTCTCCAATCAAAACAGGGAAGGAGTGGCAACTTAAATAAGAGTATTGTAATATTTACTTTACTATTAAAGAGATATAAATGTGATGACTTTAACTTATTGTTGTAAATTCGTGTGAATGGTTCAACAACTAAACGATTTTTTTATTGGGGCTATTAAAGATTACCTATATAAAATTATTACTGTTATTAAACTTCATAAATAATGGACAAAGACCTACTCAGGAGATGTGCAATTTTATGCAATGTAAGCAACATTAACCTATGTACATTTATTTGAAAAGGGTTGGTGGTAATATATATATATATATATGTGTGTGTGTGTGTGTGTGTGTGTGTGTGTGTGTGTGTGTGTGTGTGTGTGTGTGTGTGTGTGTTGATAGTTATTTTTTTATATAATATATCAACTTTTTTTCTAGAATGTCTCATGCACCCCAAATGAAGCTAATTGGATTTTTTAATAAGTTTTCAATTATTTTTTAAACATTTATGCCCTTATGTATAAGCTTAACTGAAGTTATTAAATTTAAAGTTAGAAAACTTTCAAAGTATCTTACAACAGGGTACCTCGATGAAGAACGTTTAACTTTCAAATTTAGTACGCTGTTATTTATTGATTGTTAAATTGTTTAATTTTTGTTTATTCCTAAGTTCTAACCATGAGTTTCGAAACCAAAGTTAAATGAAAACATAGATTTACAAAGAATCCTAAAAACTTCATAAGTCAAAAATATGCGAACAAATTCATATTTTTAACGCGTTTGCAAACAAAATATTGACATTATAGTAAGTTTGTAACAGTTCCAATCACATCGTGTAATAGTATGCCACTTAAAAGCCAAATGCATATCCATACAGAATTTATGAAAAGGATATATTTGTCAATTTAATAATTTACAAAACTAAACAAATACGGATATTTTATCAATTATAATTAATATCAAAGACGATTTGTAATTAATTCAGTTCATGTCTGTTGAAAAACGAACTTGGAAAAGCAAATGAAGATATAATCACAGCACCATATAATTACAATATTGATTACATGGGCTGATTGGCAAAGTGAGTAACTAGGAACATCAGAGCTGCGGCCACATCAAAGGCTGCCTGTCCAGCACCCATCACTCCTCTCTCTGTTACCGACCACAATAATGTATAACGGTTGTCGATTTGCTATAACACACAACAGCGTACGATTAGCAAAGTGCGTAACTAGGAACATCAGAGCTGCGGCCACATCAAAGGCTGCCTGTCCACCACCCATCACTCCTCTCTCTGTTACCGACCACAATAATACATAACGGTCGTCGATTTGCTATAACACACAACAGCATATGATTAGCAAAATGAGTAACTAAGAACATAATTACTGGATGTACATTAAAGACTATATGTTTAACGACCCTAACTCCTCTCCCTATGACCGATCAAAATATTACAAATCTAGCGTCGAATTTCTGTTTGTCCACAACAGTATATGATTAGCAAAGTGAGCAATTTGGAACATCAGAGCTGCGGTCACATCAAAGGCTGTTTGTCCATCCCCCATCACTCCCTACTCTGTTATTGACCACAATAATACGTAACGGGTGTAGATTTGTTGTAAAACACAGCAGCATATGATTGGCAAAGTGAGTAACTAGGAACATCAGAGCTGCGGCCACATCAAAGGCTGTCTGTCCACCACCCATCACTCCTCTCTCTGTTACCGACCACAATAATACATAACGGTCGTCGATTTGCTGTAAACCAAACACAACAGCATATGATTAGAAAAGTGAGTAACTAGGAACATCAGAGCTGCGGCCACATCAAAGGCTGTCTGTCCACCACCCATCACTGCTCTCTCTGTTACCGACCACAATAATACATAACGGTCGTCGATTTGCTATAACACACAACAGCATATGATTAGCAAAGTGAGTAACTAAGAACATAATTACTGGATCTACATCAAAGACTGTATGTTTAACGACCCATAACTCCTCTCCCTATGACCGATCAAAATATTACAAATCTATCGTCGAATTTCTTTTTGTCCACAACAGTATATGATTGGCAAAGTGAATAACTAGGAACATCAGAGCTGCGGCCCACATCAAAGGCTGTCTGTCCACCACCCATCACTCCTCTCTCTGTTACCGACCACAAAAATACATAACGGGCGTGGATTTGTTGTAAAACACAGCAGCATATGATTGGCAAAGTGGAGTAACTAGGAACATCAGAGCTGCGGCAACATCAAAGGCTGTCTGATCACAGTGATCCATTTTTCCTCTTCTGCAGCACATTTGGTATATGAATTTAAACAAAATCATTAATTTAGTCTTTAAAATGAAGTGCAAAATTTGGATTATAAATACAGAAAAATAATTATAAATACAGAAAAATAATTATAACTACATAATAACCATAAAATATGTGAACAAATATGTATTTGGCAATATATTCATTAAATTCGTATAATTATAATTTTAATTCTGAATTTAGCTCTTTTATTAATTGTTACTTTTTTGAATTCAACTGATTAAAGTATAAAAAATGTTTTATTTTGTTATATTTTAGGGATAATTAATTATGTACGTTTATTTAAAACATAACATTACGTTTTTGAGTTACTTTAATTTCCGATTAAACTTAGTGACGTACTAAATGTGTTTATTTTTATGATAATGAATTAATTAATTGTTTCAAATTAACGAATTATAAGACATTTTACAGTAAAATCGTTTATTTTAATGAATTTGCCACCTTAATTCAAAATTGAGAGTTAGATATTTATCTGTAAAGCCGTCCTAAATTAATACTATATAGCATAAAAGCTATATTTTAAATTATGTATAAATAATTAATAAAATAATAGAAAGTAAATAGACATAGATTTGTTGTAGTATTTTATATTTGTTTTTTTCCAACAAACTGTAACCTAAACTATCTGATCACCCTTCGGAAATATCCTGGATTGTAATAATTCTAACACAATTTGCAGCTATGAAAACCAAAATAAAGGATAATAATCGACCATAATAATCACGTGCCTTTATTGATGAAATTCAT
>NW_025784779.1:0-23592 GCF_021130785.1 Homalodisca vitripennis
CTCTGAACGGCCTTGTTAATAAATAACCTGACATCTTCATTTAACCATCGCGTATTTGGGTTGATGTACATCACATATTTATTGATCAATTTATACAATACATATTCAGTGACAAGACAAGTACTTAGCGATTAATTTAACATAGTTCATGCCTTAAGTTAACCAAACATGTACAATTACTTTGTTAATTACTTCACCAGAATTAATTGGAACTTTTTCCTGTTTTGTAAATAAACATGTCTACAATTTTGGGAAGAAACTTTGGTCATATCAGTGATTACATTTAAGCCTTCTGTTTGTTTCTGTAATATAACTATCAACCTTCCCTATGATTGCCGTAGGTGTATATAAAGTTGGGGCTAACGGGGCTCAACACCTCCCCCACCCCGAAATTTGAATGATAAACGTTACGGTTGTAACCCGTACTTTGTTTTAAGAAGTCTTAAAGCTCAATAATTTTCCGGAAGAATATTCCTGATCCCCTATTTCCGTAAAGGAGCTGTATCCATTGCACACACACGCACGCACGCGCGCACACACACACACACACACACACACACTTGTTAATAAATAACCTGACATCTTCATTTAACCATTGCGACAGGGTGAAGTTACTCACAAGTTACTTCATGTTACTCAATATCAGCAACACAAAAAATGTTATACTATCTGTTGTTTGTGTGAATGAATGAATAAATATCTATTTCCCAATAATACAAAACAAAAAATAAAAGACGACCTATATATATATAAGTAGATAGTAATATGGGGTTCCTGGCGCACTTTCGGAGCCGACCGAAAAGCAATGTAAAATACTGTTCAATGTACCATAAAGGAAGCTGAGAAATAACACAGCAAATCTCAATGAAAAATTAACCGAATCTACAGTCGTTCGTCTCCAAAAGCGATCGGTACATTACTATCTACTCTGTGGAATGAAAAATTAACCAAATCTACAGCTGTTTGCTTCTACTTTCTTAAGCTGTGCTTTGTAAAATGTTGTCAAATCTGCTACGAATAAAGGAAAAATCTTCAATGACAGTCGAGGTGTGCTACTACAGACCGACCATCACGATAATCGCTTCGCCTGCGTCATATCCGTAGTGATATCACGCCGTGAGAGGCGCAATCGTTGGTTTACAAGCACCATTTAGTTAAATAAATTTTTCTATCTAAATGGAGCGCGAAAAAATATCATGTCCGTTCTGCAAAAAAGAAATTTTAAGAAAAAAACTATGATCGCCATTATAATTCTAAAAGTCACGAAAAAAACAAGCAAATTTACGATAATGAACTAAATTATTTAAGACAATGGGCTAGAGAAAATAAAATTGCCGATCACGAAAACATGTTTAATATTGAGAAATTACGTGAATTAAAGAGAAATTTCAAAGTTGAAAAGAAAAATCTCGACCTATTTAATGATGAAAAACTTCATTCAATAGCTGAAAAGTTGGCTATCGGTACTAACGATAAAACCAAGTCTGAAATGATCGAAGAAATTGATAAAACTCTTAAAGTAAAATCCGAAAATATCATTGATGTAGAAGTTTTATCCTCAATACACGGTCTTTTCAAGCAATACATTTTAACAAACTTGAACGACAATTCCATGTCAATTTACAAATATCTTTCAATTATGCGGTCAGAAATTAAAAGTTTAATCGAGAAATTTCAAGAAAATGTTAAAAATATGAAGGGCTATCTCTCTTTGGAATGTGAATACGAACGAACTTTAGTGAATGGTGAACCGCAAACATGTCTAATGTATTTTACTATCAAAGCAGACGAAATCTTTGACGTAAACGACTTTATTACTAAGCAATTTAATAAATTAACACATCGAGAACAAACGAATAATCCAAATAAAGGTTCCGGATGGACATTTAAAAGTTGTAAACAACTAGTTTTGAGCCTTAACAAACACGAAATGATGAATGCAGGATCATACATCGATTTACCAAAGAATATCAAAGATAAAAAAGCTTGTATAAATATAAAAAATAGAGATGATTTTTGCTTTATTTACTCAATAAGATGTGCTATTGAAAAACCAGAAAGAGACTGTGAACGTGTAAAGCAATACGAAAAATTTGTGAATGACGAAATATTTTCAGGTTTTGAGTATCCAATGTCTCTGAAAGATATACAAATATTTGAAAAACGAAGCTACAATTCCAAGTATAAGTATCCAACAATGTCTATCAATGTCTACAGTTTTGATGAAAATATTAACATTGTTCCGTTACAAATTTCTGAAAAATATGACGCTGAAACAAACATTGATTTATTGTATGTTAAACAAGATGATAAATCTCATTATGTTTTGATAACCGATTTAAATAAGCTTGTTTCTTCGCAGTTGTCTAAACATAAAGAAAGAAAATTTTTGTGTAGAAGATGTTTAAGCCATTTTTACAAATCTGGAGATTTAACAGATCACTTAGAAATTTGTAAAAATCATGAAGTTTGTAAGCCAATTATGCCATTTCCAGGTCAAACAACTAAATTTACTAATTATCAAAAGAAATTTAACCATCCGTACGTAATTTATATGGACTTTGAGAGCATATTAGAAAAAATTCCGACATGCAAGAACAATCCACAAAGATCGACTACAACCAAGATTCAGAGGCACATTCCTTATGGTTTTACTCTATATTTAGTGTCGAATGTGACCAATCGCATGTACAAACCGATATGTTATCGTGCCAAAAATGAAGAAGATTTGAAAAACGTCCCGACAAAATTGTTTGAAGAACTCAATAAATTATCGAAATACATAGCGAAAAAATATAATTCTAAGAACATGAAACCTATGAAATTGACTGAAGAAGAAGAAATTTCGTATCAAAATTCAAACGTTTGTCATATCTGTGAATGGTCTGCTTATGATGTTGGGTCAATTCAGTATGGTTTTACTCCTGATAGTTGGAAAGATAAGAGTTATAATAAAGTGAGAGATCATTGTCATTTAACCGGCAAGTTTCGAGGCGCAGCTCATGCATGTTGCAATCTAAATTTGAAATTTCCTCAGAATATTCCCCTTTTCTGCCACAATATGTCAAATTACGATACTCATTTGTACATAAAAGAATTGGCTAAACAATATGGAAATGTTGATTTGATTGCAAACACCGATGAAAAATATATAAATTATTCTGTAAATTCTGGATATGGCTATGAATTCGAAGGTGATAAGCCAAGAAAATTCATCAAGTTTTCGTTTGTAGACACGTTCAGATTCATGGCCTCGTCTATAGAAAAGTTAGCTAAAAATCTAAAGAGAGAAGACTTCAAACATACAAATCATTTTATACAAGATGGAAGAATATTGAATGAGATAATAGAAAGACAGCCAAATGACGACGACGAGATTTTTAAAATTCTATCTGGAAAAGGAATATTTCCCTATGAATTTATCGACAGTATTGAAAAACTTGATTACACAGAAGAATTGAGAATTCAAGATTTCTATTCACTTTTGACAGATGAGAGCATATCTGAGAAAGATTTTCAACACTACTTAAATGTTTGGAACAAATTAAAAGAGAAAAATCTTGGAAATTACTCTGATTTGTACAATATCCAAGATGTTTTATTGCTTGCTGATATATTCGAAAATTTCAGAAACATTTGCCTTAATTGTTATAAACTCGATCCGGCACACTATCTAACAGCTCCCAGTCTCGCATGGGACGCAATGTTAAAATTAACGAAAATTGAGCTTCAGCTAATTAACGATTATAATATGTATTTGATGATTGAAAAAGGCATTCGCGGGGGCATTTCTCAGTGTATTAAACGATACGTGAAAGCAAATAACAAATATTTAAAAGATTTTGATAAGACAAAGCCCGAAAACTATTTACTCTATCTCGATGCAAACAACCTTTATGGGTATGGTCTTATGCAAAAACTGCCGTTTAGTGATATCAAGTGGATGGATCCTAAAACGTATACAAAAGAAGAGTGGCAAGAAACAATTTTAGAACTTACTGGCGACGAAGATTATGGCTATATTCTCGAAGTCGATCTTGGATATCCAACAAATTTACACGAACATCACAAGGATTTACCTCTTGCTCCAGAACATTTAAAAAAAAAACTTTGCACAACTCTACTGGATAAAACTGAATACGTTGTTCATTCGAGAAATTTGAAGTTCTATTTGGAACAAGGTATGATTTTGAAACATGTGAATAGAGTTATTGCATTCGATCAGAAGCCTTTTATGGAAAGAATACATTGATTTTAACACAAACATGAGAACCAAAGCTACAAGCGAATTTGAAAAGGGAGCTTTTATACGCTGATGAACAACTCAGTGTTTGGAAAAAATCTATGGAAAATGTGAGAAAACAGATGTGATATTAAGCTTGGAAATGAAGAATTTTCAATGAAAACAAGATAAGGAAAAACTAATATTTCAAATGCTTTAACATCTTTGACGACAACTGTATAGCGAGTCAAATGTACATACAAAAAGGTTAAATTTATACAAACCGATTTACATAGGATTTTCAGTTCTCGACCTCTCAAAATTGCTAATGTACGAGTTTTATTACAACAAATTAAAGAAGTTCTGATCCTGATTTGAATCTTGTGTTTACATGGATACAGACAGTTATTTGCTAGAATTGAAACGTGATCCTTTTAAAATTATTAAAGAAAATATAGATGACTTAGATACAAGTGATTAGCCAAAAGATCATTGAATGTTTCACTACTAATAAATAAGAAGGTAATTGGGAGGAAATTCTAAAGGATGAGTTAAATAGCGAAGTTTTAGAAGGAATTTTGTGGTTTAAGGTCCTAAGATTTACTCGTACAAATATCTAGATAAAAAACCCTGTTAGGTGTAATGGAATTAAGAGAAGCGTTGTAAAATAAAACATATAAATATCGGAAAATTGATGAAGAGATGTTTTGTTCGAAGGATAAAGAAGGGAATTTAGGGACGATGGACAGACATCTAAAAGTTTTAAACATGAGTTGTACACTGTTACCATAAACAAGGCTGGCACTGAGACTGCTAAAGATGATAATGAGAAATTGTCCTAGGTAAAATAAGATCGATACAGTACCGTATGGCTATAAAAATGAAGGCAAAATCTGATATATTAGACGAATTAATATAATCTTGGGAAACTTTGTTATGTAAATTGGGAAGTTGATTTAATTCACTGTCACAAGTGTTAAAAAGAAAACGAAAAATATAGATTCTTAAAATCGTTCAAACTCAAAACGGATTGTATAGAATTGCAGCCAAAATGTTCTATGTAAGACAAAAATAAGAATACATTTATAAAGAATCCTTATGAGAAAACAAGTAAAGAAAAGAATCTAAGGAATAAGGAAGAAATCGAGATTGAAAGCTAGAGAATATTCATGCTCCGGTTACGAAAGAAGTTTAAAAAAGAGAAAATTGTCGATTGTGGTTCTCATACTTATATACATTAGGAATTGACCGATTTCAGGGCATGCAGATTTAGTTTATAATGTACTAACTATTCGGTACTTCAAAAATGATGGATTCAAGTATATGTTAAATGTTAGTGATACATTTCTCAAATATATGCTTGGTCAAGAGCTTTCAAAAGAATAAAAACGGCAAGGATATTTTCAATAGCTTTCGAAGATATAGTAAAAAGATGCCATAAGGATCACTCACAAACCTCCTAACCTTACGTCATTCAGATAAGGGTTTAGAGTTTAAATAATAAAGGAATTAACGATGTTTTGAGGAAATACAACATTAAGATTTATCATACTCTGAAAACGATAAGAGGAAATCAAGTATTGTAGAGGAGATATAACTAGAACAAAAATGAGAGAATGAAAGTAATTTTTGAGATTAATAAAATCTTTAAAAATGGAATCGATACTGTCTTCAAAAAATCGTAAACAATTATAACGATAAAAATTCACAGGCACAATCCAAAATGGAGACCGAAAGACGTAGATAAGGATGCAGAAAAGGAGTTATTAGCGAGACCGTTTTCAAGTATGTTCCACCTGAAATTCACACCGAAAACTAAATTTAAAGTCAATGATCATGTAAGATTTGTTAGTAAAAAACAAACATTTTCGAACACAATATAAGAACAAATTGGTTCAAAGAGTAATCTTTGTGATTTATCAAATTAATAACACAGATCCTGTATAGTATTAGTTATAAAAGATTTAAATAATGAGGAAATAACCGGAAAGTTTTATTGAATTTGACTTGAAGAAGTCAGATAGAGCTGTAATATTAAATTTTCTATTTGATGATAAATGGCGCATCAATTAAATTGAAATGTACACAAAGTGCTAAAGAATGTAAAGATTTAAATGTAATTTTTTTAAAGAGATGTAAAAATTAGGAAAAGATGAATATGCATTATAATTGCAATAGATTGTTGTAGGGTAAATTATCATAAGGAATTATATGATAAATATAGAAGTATTAACTTTGGAATGATAAAGAATTGTCTTTAAATGTAAAGAATCTAAAAAAATTTCAGAGTTTAATAGTGATCACATATAGGAGAGTTTAAGAAAAGACTCATATTGTAAAGAATTGTGTAAAGAAGAATCACCATAGATTATATTAAGTATGATACTCAATGTGGAATGTGGATGAACTATAAAATGGTTAAATAATTATCAAAAACATTTTCTCAAACAAAAATTATCATAATTCAAGAGTTTAACATTTTCATCGTGTAATAATTTGTTCTATTTAATTGGCAGTCTCTAAAAGATATGTACAAAAGTGTCATAGAAAGAGAATAGAGGAAGACTGTTTTATTGCTAAGACGTAATTAGTTATGATTTAAAATGGTCTCAAATTAACTTTAGAAGAAAAAAAAGTGTTTACTGTTTGTAAAGAGAATTAAAATACCCCTACCTATTTCTGAATTTAAGATAACTGGCTGTACGTAGTAAAGATAGAAAAGATGCTTTTTAGCAAAGATTGGTGCTATATAAAACATTTTTCAGCGTAAGTTATATAAACAACGAAATGCCTTGCGGTCCTTGTGAATATTGGATAATTAAAAAAATTCTGAACCGATTGGTTACCTAGGTTATGCCGTAAAGACATTTACAGAACAAAAATATCACTAATTCGAGAGTTTAATATAAATGTAGTTACATTTTTCATAGTGTGTAATTTAGTAATATACTATAAATCCAGTCGAGAAGATTCAGTTCAGTATTTGTAGTAAAATGATTTCCGTTGTATAAAAATAATCAAAGATTCTTTTCAGTTGGTTATACAGGATTGATAGGAATGTTGGTTCGTTCATCATATATGAACAAAACTCTTCTTATTCAGGATAATTTATTTTTAGATGTTTCTTAAATCGGTTTAGGTTATTTCTCGCTTTCTGAGGCTGCTGATAAACGGTAAATAAGGCCCTTATTCCCACATGTTGATTCTTCTTAATTAATACAAAAATACATGGCTGTTTTTTCTTATCCAATAAATCTTTACATACCTATATCTCTCTTTCATTAATTCCATTTCGCATATTCTTGAATTCTCTATTTTCAATTGAATTTCATATTCATCTTTAATTTGTAAACTGTTTTTATTTCATCTTTTAAGCTGCTTATTTTCGTTTTTCAAGTTGTGTATCTCGCCATATTGTTCTAATACTCGATGTGTAAGTGTTAATAACTTCTCCCCTTTGTAACCCAATTTTTGGAAGATTTTTGCCTTCTTTGGTTTATGTGATGCTTAACAATTAAAGAATATAGTCCAGAATTCATTGATTAAAACAGTGGTCATTTTCGGAGTATTGAAGATTGGTAAGGGTAATGCTATTCGAATTGCCCCCCCTTGTTTTTTAAGTAAAAATATTGAAGGTTTTCTGTCATCTATCTTCAACATTTAATTTAAATTGCGTTTGCATTGTTTTTTCATAACCTTTAGAATATTTGCTACAAACATCTTTGAGCACATTAGAACCAGAATTGCATTGTTTCTCGTCAACAATCCGTTTGTTGCAAATAGTTCTTTATTATTGAATGTAAGTTGATTTATTGGAGTAGCGATCTATCAAAACTGACTACCATTTAGATAGAAAGAAATTTAACTAGTTTAATCTCTTTATTTCAGGTATATTAAAGTCCAGATGTTCATTGATAAAAACAGGGTTAGGATCCCGAAGATTGTGTAAGGGACCGTCTATGGGATAGACCTACCTGTTAATTTTATACATTCTAAAAGCTTGTTTTCTTGAAATTTTTTGAAGGTCAAAGCTATTCATTAGCTTCCCCTCTGGACTTCATCTATTCTTACGGACATTTCTTAAATATATTGTTGTCTTTACTCTCATTATTTAAATAAATTTCCTCCTCAGGAGGTCTTGAACAGTTAGAACGATTTTGTTTGAATTCTCTTTAATATTTTTTTCTAATTGGTAATATAATCGATGTTCCATTCGGTGTTTTTTTTATCACTGGATTTTTGATCCATAAAGCAACATTTGACGGAAATAAATGTGTACAAAATGTTCAAGATTTCTTTGTTGTAAATGTTCGGGGTTATGATTTTCAAAAACTAGGTTTCAACGGAGATTACAATTGTACTTCAATTACATCAAACGGTCTAAATTTTTGGGCGTTTTTATTTCCTAATAATATACCTGATTTTGGGTCCTCCAATAGTTTTCTTGAACAAATTCTTCCTAACAAATCTACAATAATTGGCTGGGACAAACATTATTCTTACTGGTGATTTTATTTGGAATTTTATTAGAGAGATAATTTTTTTGGCATTTCAAACTTGTTCTTCGTCAAAGTTTAAAAGATTTATCTGATTGTTTGAATGTTTTCAGATAATTTTTAAGGAATTTTTTATTTTGATCGGAAAGTATAATATCCTTTGTTTAAACCATAATATTTTGTTACGTTCTTCTTCACTAAATCCTATACATATAAGGAGAAACTTTTCACTAATATTTTATTACCAAAAAATTATCAGAATAAAAGCCGCTTCTTTAAACCGATTAAAATAATTTGATTCTTCCTCTAAGTGTATAGGGTATGATTTCCAAGTTTAAACTTATTTAGAGCTTTTGGGAAGTCAACTTGAACAGCTTCATTTTCGCAAGCGTTGCTTCAAGATGAAAATCTTCTATTTAAAATGGAGAAGATATTTTTAAAGGCAAAAAGATCAGATAAAAACTTCAAACGTTTGAAGAAAAATAAGAAAGATCAACCAATCAGATTGTTAATTGTTGGGTTCAAGTGGATGTGGAAAAACAACTTTATTATTGAAATTTCATCTACAATAGGTTGATTCTTTATTCCATTGTGTACGTCTTTTTAGCAAGTGCCTTTGGAACAAGAACGCCATATAAAAAAATTACAAGAAAAGATTTGAAAATATTGGAGAAGAACTTAAGTAAGAAAATATCATATTTTTATAATGCTTCCGAGGACATAGTTCCGTTAAGCGAATGTAAACCAATTCGTTAATCGTTTTTTGATGATTGTATTTTGGGTAAATAAATCAGGACGTTATTTAAGGAATATTTCGTAATGTCTCGTCACAAAAAAACATATCTGTGTATCTATACTTTCCCAATGCTTTTCAAAGGTTGATAAACAAGTTATAAGAAATAATTTGAATATGTTGTGTGTTTTTAAGCAAGACGATCACTATTCGAGAAAGATTTACAACAAATTTATGTGGGTTCTGATATGAGTTTTTAAACCACTTTATTGAGTTGTGTGATTAAAATT
Organism: Homalodisca vitripennis; assembly: GCF_021130785.1. Lineage (NCBI taxonomy): Eukaryota > Metazoa > Arthropoda > Insecta > Hemiptera > Cicadellidae > Homalodisca > Homalodisca vitripennis. The sequence continues at coordinate 9,742 of NW_025784779.1, forward strand.
TGGAAGGAAGACTACGGATTTTTAACTATTAATCTAACTTTTGAAGCCTAAAAATGGGCAAAATATTTGAATAAATTTTCCAATATAAAACGTGTGATAATCTAGTTGTTTTCATGTTTTTACGTTCACGGTTTAACGTTTCGTGTTTCTTCGTTTTTTACGTTTCCACGTTCACGTTTTACGTTTCACAGTTCACGTTTTACGTTCCACGTTTCGTTGTTCTCGTTTCGTGTTCACGTTTCCACGTTCCACGTTCACGTTTTACGTTTTCGTGTTTCACGTTTTACGTTCCACGTTCACGTTTCAAAAATTTTTCTAATTAAAATGGTGGAACGTAACTTCTGAAGAAAGCGAAAAAGACTTGATCAAATCGAAAAGAAATTAATCCAAAGAAATTTAAAGAACAGATTCGAATTGATGAAATAAGAACAAGAAATTTAGTTCCAATAAAAATCAATCAACTGTAAACTTTCTGCAATAAAAAAACGTTGAGTGGAGGGCAAAAATTGAAAAATGTTTTTAAGTGGATAATCACAAAATTTGATGAATTTGGTTCCAGTTGTACGACAATTTGCCGATATTTCCAATTCCAGAATCTGAAGTGGAAAGAGTTTGAATTTGCCAAAATTACCATCTTCAACACCCATTTAGACCTCGATATCATTGAAGACTCTACCATAGTTTGAACCAATAAGTCCTGGAAACAACGGATATAATAATTGGTGAAATTGGTTAAAAAATTCCTTCCTAGAGTAAAAGGGATGATTAAATTTGGTTTGTATTGGGATTAAAAAAAGAAAAGTTTTATGATTGGAAAATTTACCGTTTTAATTTTGAGCATAATGATATCATTATTAATGAAACAAAACATATGAAGGAACTCAAAGGTTTATGGAGATTATTAAACAGTACCACTAAACGCTCCAAAAGATAAATTTATATTCTGAAGAAGATTTGAAAAAGTATATACAGAAATTTTATGGGAAATCTGACTCAATTTACAAAAATTAATGATCGCCCTCATCAACTAAGAAAACCAAAGTTCAAGTAAAGGTAAAAAATATATCTCAATTTGATTAAACCAATTTGGGAAAAAACGAATCGAAGGATCAGGTGTAAGAAAATACAGTGATAATAAGATTGAATTACAGGATCATATCGACGATTTGACAAAACTCGATGGGAATTATTAATTATAGTTATGCTCAAGAAAAGGCTGGAAACAACAATTTTTTTGAACGAAAAGAAAGCGATTAAAGATTTTTTTTATTTCGAACAAACTTGATGAGGTGATTGAAAAAAACCTGATGGAAATTTAAAATATTTTAAAACGAATTTTGCCGGCAATAAGTTCATCTATGATGAGGGGTAGTGGACTTTTGAATGATTTTATCAACAAAAATAAATTTTTACCATTTTGAATTACACGTACCAACTTATCAGTATCTGGGGCCTGGCCCACAAAACTCAGAAAAAAAAGACTAAAAAGAGGAAATACTGGTATAAATAAATTAGATCAATCTGCTATGGAAACACGATATTTTTTATGCAAAACCATAGAGACATACAAATTCCAGACATATCGCAGATAAAGTTTTGCAAGATAAAGCAATGGATAGATTTTTATCAAAAGATGCTAGTTTAGGTGAAAGATTTGTTGCGCTTCCAACAGCTGGAGCAATGTTTTTGAAGAGAAAAACTAGGAATGGGAATCCGAAGAGAACTTGAAATTTTAAACTATATAAATGGAAGGCGTGAACGTAAACTTCAGCAAAAAATCAGACAAGAAAAAATTTAAAATCCGCTTTAAGAAAGAAGAAAAATACCCGTTAGTATTCAATTTAAAAATAGGATCAACTAAAATAATGGCGAAGATAAGATAATTTTAACAAATAGACAATACAATAAACTCGAAAAAAACATAAGAAAAACAATAAAGGAAACCAGAAGTTAGAATTTTCTTATAATCAGTTGAAAGAACTTAAAAATGGTGGACTTTTGAAAGATTTATTAGATTTTGGAGAAAAGAAAAATATTCCAGTTGTTAAAAAATGTTGTTCCTTATGTTCAGTTAAAGCTGCTCCAATCGTTAAAAAAGATGTGATTCCATATTGTTCGAAACATTTTTAAATTGGTTAGTGATAAAGAGTTGGAAGATGTTACAGGATCTGGATTAGATGAAAAAACTTTGAATTACGTGAAATCAAAACATTAAAAAAAATTTGAAATCATAACCTTTAACATTCGGGGAATTGGGAAGAAATCTGCTAAAATTATTAAAAATTTTAGAGGAATCTTCATGAGAGATACATTACCTGAAAAAGTTAAGAAATTTGAATGTGGAATTGTGGAATTTTAGACTCTCGATTATGGGAAGTGGAACGCATTGGATTTGTTATTATAAAAAATGATAAGAATGCATGTTATTTTGATTCGTATGGAAGAAATTGAGGACAAAACCACCCTATAGAATTGATTAAATATTTGAAAAAATCAAGCGGTCTACTACAATGATTCTCAGATTCAAGACTATAAAGATCCCCCAATTTGTGGTAATTTATGTGTTTTTGTTTTGAATGAACTGAGTATGGTAAAAGATTTTAAAGAAGTTGTTAACAAATTATTACTTAATAAATATGGATTCACAAAATATTTTTGACGTATTTGGAACACAAATTATTCAAAATGTAGATAATAGTTTGAATTTTGATAGTTTGAGAAATGAGTTTGATAACAAGTTAGAAAATTTATTACAAAACCTTCCAGATTCAGATATGTTTTGCTGTCGAGATTGAAGATTTTAAAGCAGAATATGATAACAAACTTGCAAATTTCATGAGTTCAAATGAAGGTTGCTGATAAAATAAAAACATTGGAAAAAGAAGTTTGATGATGGTTTGATTAAAAAAAATTATTTACCAATTTAATGTCTCATATCGAAAAAGCTGAATAAAATTACTGAAGCGATCAAAGTTGAAAAGAATTATGTTAGATTTGGCTATAAAAAAAGAATTGTCGGTGGGTTCGACCTGGTATTGACAAACATGATGTTGTTGTTGTTAAAGGAAACAATTTTAAAACCTCTAAAATTATCAGAAAACATCCGATATGTTGATTTTAACATGCATCCGAAATGTTAAAAATGCCTTAGATTTTAAAGGAAAAAAGAATTAGCGGTGTTAGTAAAGGAATTAATCCATTTGATGTTGTTGTAATGATTCAATTAGAAGATCCTATTAAAATGTTTAATGAACTAAAACAAAATTATGAGAATCATAAACAGCATGTTAAAGATTTTACAACAGAAGTCTATGACAAGTTAGAAAGCCAGAAATAGAAGATCAGTAGACGTAAGTTGGTGAATTTAACTTGATAAAGTAAATAAACTAGAAGAAAAACTTTAATACATATAAAAATAATGTTAATGAATTAGTTTAGGTTGTAACAATTAACAAAAATTTCTGGAAAGATTTTGATACACATTTCAATGAGAAAGTAAACTTTTTTTGAAAATTTTGGTACACGTTTCAATGAGAAAAAGTTAAACACATAATAATGGAATTACTTAAAAGAATAGATGATCAATACTCTTTATATCTCGATAAAGTAAATAAACTAAAGAAGAAGAAAACTTTAATAAATTTAAAGAAGATGTTTAATAAATCTTTTGAAAAACATTGATAACAGATTTAATGGGAATTAGGCGGCTATGATGACTAAATTTTCCTTATATAAATGGCGCTCATATATTGTGTGAGATGTAAAGAAAAAACTGTCAACAAATGATATAAAATACTATGCAAACATCAATGGAGTTTAAGAGAATTTCGGGAAAATGTGCTGAATTGAATGTAACTCAAAAAAAGAGTCAATTTATTAAAAACTTGATTTTGAAATTTTTTCCTAATAAATAGAGATGGCGTGGACATTACAGTGCTTTCGATCTTTTTATCATTGCAACACGAAAGAGATTTGAAAAAAAGAACATTGGATGACATTTCTCAAAAAATATGAATTATCCGAAGATATGATGAGATTATACGTAAAACAAATTGAATTGGTTAGTACACAATTTGCAAAATATCAAACTTTATCATCCCCAGAGTTCATTCAAGAAAAATATACGATTATCAATTTAAAAGATCATATGTCTGTTCTTTGTCTCTATCAACACTTGAGTATAAAGGTTTTTGGATGAAAATAAAGATACAGTTGATTGGAACAATATTATAGATAGCGGTTACATATCCTGTGCAAATTTTATTGAAATATGTGACCGAGATCGCCAAAAATTTAAGGAAGAGAATCCTGAATATGACGAAGTAGATCATTATAAAATGACTCTAATCTTGTTTAATTATTTTACTAAAATTTATATCTTTTCTTATAAAAACGTACATTAGATCGATGAAAAAATGATACATGATGTTTAAAATTTCTCTAAATTTTCTCTTATTTAAATGGCGGACTACAGAAAAATATGCTAGTGATATTGAAAGGGCGGAGTTTAAAAAATTTCTATCCAATTAGTAAACAACATTTGAATATGTAAACCGAATAAAAGGAAAACTGAGTTTAATATTGATTTTGGAGATAACTTTTGTCTCGTCTAACTTCCAGTTTTATATTTCTGGAACTTTAACAAAAACAAGATGGTCAAGCATATCTTGGAACTGATAATGTTAGATTAATCGATAATTTTATTACCGTTTTTATTTTCTAAGATTGAAGTAAGGAAAACACAATAAATTGATTAGAAGAAGTCGAAAACTGTGGGCCAATTTAAGCACAATTAAAGGAACTATTTCGTATTCAAAAAAGGTGATGTTATTTCTCAAACTTCTAATGCTTTGAATCAGATTTTAAATTTGGTGTTTTTGAAGCAGCTGGAAAGTTTATCTCATTTTGGATTAGGATTTTTTGAAAAATGTGTTAACTATTCCGATCTAATAAAGGAGGATTTTATCTAAGTTTTATAAGAGCAGAAGACGACGATGATGTGATTCTGAAGACTGCAACTGGAAATGTTTATGCCTGTTGATGGAAAAAATAACAATTACAAGATTTTTTGTTTTATTAGAGTTCCAATGATTGATTATAAAATCACGAGTAAAATAAGGTTTGATTGATGAAATTACAAAAAAGTCCAAAAACATTATGTTTAATTTTCTAGATTGGTCAATGTATTGACAACAAAAAGGTATTTCCGGAACAACTTATTCGTTCGATATTACAAACATTTATAGAAATTATCTTCAATCCCAAGTTCGTTATTATAGGTTTTCAAACAGATAGACAGAATAATCAAGAAAAAAATCCTTCAAAGTTTGATAGTTTGGATGTAAAAAAATATCAGAGTAAAATTCTGAACGGTTCTTTTTATCCAGATGAATTACAAAATTTTAAACATTTCCGGAGTGTCTTTTCAGAATCATGTATCAGATGTATCAAAGATTTTAAGAAATAGTTTTACTGTAATAAGTATAGGAAAATGTAATTACAATCCTAAAGAATTTTTATGCGAATAGAACCTATTTATGTCATTGATACAACAAAGAGTTTGACAAATATTTCTGGTTCAAAGAACGATATAATTATCAATATGGATTTTCAAAAAGCTGTTACAAACTCGACATTTGTTATGTGGTTGTGGTTTCTGAGGAAATTTTAGCCTATGATGTGATTGAATAACGATATTAGAGAAAATATTTCAGTAAAAATTTTTGAAAATAAATCGTCTTATTGTCTATATTTATTCATTGGATAAATTCTAACAACTTTACAGAATTGTTAAAGACATTGATATAAGGTATTCATTTTTAAATTTCAAAAGAATAATCTTAAAAAATGGGGATGATATTAACAAAAAACTATTTCCCAAGGTCATCCTTAAGGGTTGGACCGGAAGTTATGATTTTAAAAAAATACTTTAATATTTACTGATCCCTATATACCAAATTTCAGCAAAAAAGCTCCAATAGTTCTCGAGATATAAGAAGGTTATTAAGATAAGGGAATGATTGGGTGGTAGTTTTTGGAAAATTTTTTGTTATTTTCATGAAAATTTTTAATAGTTTGAACTCGCTCTTGTTTTTGAAGTTTCAGGATTTTTCCCTGATTTCATTTTTTTTATTATTTTTATGGATATTAAGAAAATTAGGGGATGATTTCACCCTTATGGATTAAGTTAAGTCGGAAAGAGGGTTTAAGTATTTATCTATATGTGTACCAAATTTTCGATTTTAAAAATCGGTTGATTGGGTTTTTTGAAATATAAAATTATTAATTTAAATATTTTGTAAACTAGCACTCCTAATGGAACAAACTCTTATATAGCAGAGGATATAGCTTATAACTTTCGAGACTCTCCGTAGCTCAGTTGGTAAGACGCTTGCCTTCAAAGCCTAAGGTTCTGGGTTCTAATCCAATGAGCTTCAGGCGCGTAGCTTTTTATTGAGGAAGACATGGTTGATCGTTCAGTTGGTTGGGGACCAAGGTTCTTTACACGATAGTGGCCATAGGTTGTAATGACTATAGAACAAGCCGAGTAATGACAAAACTGTGGTTGGCGCGCCATTTGCCTTCCTCAACCCTTTCCACTTCATTCCTTAATTCCTTTCTCTTCCTTAATTCGTTCATTAAATTCTCACATCGTTTCATTAATACAACATTACACTTACTAAGAACACACCCCCAATTAACCCACAATTCCCTAATTGTATCTCTCCATCAACTTCTTACACCAGTAGTTACCAAAAGAAAATTTGAGACTTGGGAACAAAAAAAATTCCAGAGGTCTAAGACCCGAATTACAGCTCCTAGCCATTAACTTGGTTGGACAGTAACAGTTGCAGGGGCCAAGTCTTCTAAAAATAGACACCGTTATTATAGAAGTTGAATGTGATTGTGATTCCGCCATAGTAGCGCAAACACGCCACTACTAACAACACAACACCAAAAGACCACTAATCATTCATTTTGTCTTTTACAATAATTGATGATGTTCATTGATTATTCTCTTTCATTCCTTCTAAAACTTCAAAAATATTACTCTTTCGTTGATGAAAAATCTCGATTTTCTTCCGGAATAATCTTTGTAATCATAGACAAAATATCCTTAAATAGTTGTTACATATAGAATGATGAATATTATTTCTATTTATCTTGTTGTAGAAATGTAAACACAAAACCATTTGCGCTGAAAAATTTATATCTCGGGCAGAGTTAGTTCCATAATCTCCATTTATAAAAAAATTTTTTTGTTTTTAATGGAAAGAGTATTAATGCCAACTGTTACAAGTGTTATAATAGAGGAGAAATTATTGATAAAAAAATATTTAGTTTGTAGAGATGTGATAATTTAATTTTGTTACGAAAGACCTAAACCTAGGATAATTTCGAAAATAAACTAAACCATTTGAATAATCTTGGCTTACAAAATTACAATACGGAGGTGAAAAACAAACAAAATTTGTTACAGAATTTAGAAAACAGAATAAAAATTTTTACTTATCTCTTGGAACCATGACAAAATTATTTTCCTTTTCAAAGAATACATTAGGTTTGTAGGTATCGATACACACGTTTATTATGAAAAGATATTACCTGTATTTTTTCATTATCTGGATGTTGAATTTGTCTACGATTTTAAGCCAGAAATCCTCGATGATTTTTATAGTACATTTGGAGAAAGTAAATGAAGAACCTCGTCAAACAATGAAGATGTTGGCAATTCCCTCGACTTCTCGAGTGATTGTTAGCAAATTTCATTTTTTTCCGTCTTTAAATTTTTTTCTATTTAAATGGAGTTCTTGAAAGAGTTAAATGATATTGGAGAATGTAAGTTTAAAGAGTATAAGAAGTTAATATGAATTGGAAGAAAGGAAGAAACATAGAATCTTGAATTTGGAGAAAATGAAAGATAAATTCGGGTTTACAATAATTGCCGAGTTGGAAGCTTGTAAAGTACACTTGCCGAACAGATTTTTGACTGTTTTGGATGAAAAAAAGATTAAAGAATTAAACAAAAATGAAAAATTACACTTGATTGTTACTGGAAAGAAGACTATAAAAGATAAAGAAATAATAACAATTAACTTTGTAGAATAAAGTCTTTTCAGTTGTGCTCTAAAACTTGCAGTCCCTCCCACGTCATAGTACTGTTTTGATAACCATAGTTGGTGTCTTTCTTCATAGGAATCACATGGAATATTATCTACAGTAATACCTTTTGTTTCACACAAAATGTGGGCTATATTCTATAAGAAAAATTCTATAATGCTCTTTAATGAATTGTGTTGATAAATCTTGATACTCACAAAAATTCCTAAGAAATTCATCAAATTAAGTCTTGATTATCTTGAAAGAACGTATAATATGGGAAAAATGTCATAAAAAAACGATGAAAACTCTCTGTTTGTTTATTTTTTTACTTTCTTTTCAATATCTTTCGTAATTATATTAAATATGTAATCCCTTACTTTTTTAGTTTTTTGCCGATAGTAAAACACTCCATTAGACGTTTTTTTCTGCAAAAGACTTTACAAGTTCTTTGAATTCTGTATCATTTAAGGAAAGTATCGAAAGACTGGTATCAAACTGTTGTTGAAATAATAAACGCGGCAATTCACTGAATTCATCTTTGTTGCACTGTTTTATATGGCTAGAAAATTGTAGAGGACTTTGGTGAGTTCATGTTGCGTTGTTTTGATTTAGTAGAAAAGTTTTTTATTAAAGTACAAAAGTATGTTTTTAGTAAAAATGTTTTAAATTGATTAAAATTTATATTAAGATTTCGGAAGATTTTTCCTTTTATTCGTAGCAGATTGTTGACAACATTTTTACAAAGCACAGCGTTAAGAAATAGTAGAAGCAAACATGCTGTACGAATGTTGGTTAATTTTTCATTCCACAGAAGGTAGATAGTAATGTACCGATCGCTTTTGGAGACGAACGACTGTAGATTCGGTTAATTTTTCATTAGATTTGCTGTGTTATTTCTCAGCTTCCTTTATGGTACATTGAACAGTATTTTACATTGCTTTTCGGTCGGCTCCGAAAGTGCGCCAGGAACCCCATATTATTATCTACTTATATATATATAATATATATATATATATATAACACACAAGTGTGTGTGTGTGTGTGTGTGTGCGCGCGTGCGTGCGTGTGTGTGCAATGGATACAGCTCCTTTACGGAAATTAAAGTATTACATGAGGAAGTAAGCCTGTACTTAGGAAACCGATCCATTATGGTGCCGATAATTGGAACGGATTTTATAAGAAACAAAATAAAATTAAAAATTAACAAAATTAATGGATCCCTCACCAACAATCCACATATGAATCAGGATTTGATGGCATAAAAATAAATTATTAATAGCATACATAAGATTAGCATTTGGATGGTGGTGCATACTGTTAAAAAGTCAGGTAATTTTCTCGCTTGATTTTTTTTGTATTCCCTAAAATTTAATTGCATTTTTGACAAACGTTACCAGCACTGACAAACTATACGTTAGAAATATAAATATTATCCTAATTCCCTAACCCTTCTTATAACTAGTTCAGAAAAATTCTGATTTTTAATTATAACTTCAATAACAATGGAAAACAAAGGTAAAGTTGATATCGGATTATAGTTCATAACTTTTTGGATAATTGTTTTGTTAAAATTGTGATTATTGATGATATCAAGTGTGTTTCTAAAAAAACAATCTTGATTATTTTAGTGATGTCGTGATTCGTCATACCTGGGAAGCATTTTTAAACTGAATCCTTTCCCAGTTTAAAGGAAGACTGAGGAAGCTGCATTTCTAGAGAATGACGAGAGGTTGCTATTACTTTGGGATTTATGTCAGCGTTGATATGTGCTTGTATGCTGTGTGTGATAAGTGTTTATTATCCCGATACATTTCTCCCTAGATATGAAGGTATGCAGTTTATTTTATCTTCCGATTCAGCAGTATTGTTTCTATTCTATTTTACGGTTATTTATAAATGTGGCCGATTTTAATAAAACCCTACAATTTTGTTTATTAGCTTATACACATTTGAATTAGCACATGCTACGCGTAGATATGGCTATAGTTTATTTATTTTAGACACATTCAAAACAATATTAATCAAATAAATTGTAAAAAGGTAAAACCTTGTTTTTTCTGTATTTTTAGAAATCCAATTTTAAATTTCTCCTTCTCAAATATTTTTCAGGTCCCATTCTACTGGCAGTTAGTTTTATTGCTGTCCCAGATGAACAATTATTATCCTTAAACCATATTACTTATTTTGTAGCCAAAGCATTTTAAAAGTTGTCTTGTTTAATAACTGTGTTTTATATGATAGTACTTTTTATGTTTTAATCATAATATTGAACGTAATTTTATCGTAAAATTTCAAAAATATCTTATTATATTTCCTAGTTCAAAATGTCATCTACATCCATCCATTCGTAAGAAATCGTAATTTTCCATTAATTTTTCATCATTCTCAAAAATTTAATAAGATTTTACGTTTAAGGTTTAAAATTATTCTTGAGGGACAAAACTCAAGATAATTTTAATACAGCCGCTTCTTAATCAATGTTTACAGCATACGGTTATCTATATAATACAATAGTTATTATTAAACCCTAGTATAAAGGGTGTAAATTAAATCCTAATACGCCTGGATATATTCCAAACGGATTATGATATCGATGTAAAATCTTTACCATATCTATTAAAATACTTTTTTAGGCTTTTTAGAGTGTAAAAACTTCCCCCTACTTTTTCAAAGAGTGGCAGAGGGGGTCTTAAATTTTCAAATTGCAACGTGATATATTCCAAAAAATACGGATTATGATTATCCGATAATGTAAATTTCTTTACCATATGCCTATTAAAATACTTGTTTTGGAAGTTTCTTCAGAGTGTAAAACTTTCCTCCCTACTGTTTTCAAAAGGGGTGGCAGAGGGAGGTCTTCAAAATTTTCAAAATTGCAACTCCTATCTTGTGACATGACATTTGTACAGTTAAAATTCAAAAGAAACACATCTCATAACGGAGAGTCCTTACATCTAAGTGTGTAATATTTAAGTTCTGATACGCCTGTAATATATCCCAAATGTATTGAGATACTCAATGTACAGCCTTCACTATACTTCTTAAAATTACTTTTTTTGAGGATTTCTTTTTAAGGGTATAAAAAGATTCCTTGTCCCCCTTTTCAAAGGGGGGATAGGGGATCACTTTAAGTTTTTAAAATTGCAAGCCCCTATTTTGTTTCATGTCAGTCGTGTTTGGTCATGATAGAAGACCCATAAAATCGGTCGACGAAAAAGTTTAACATAAACTTTTTTTAACCATTGTTTCAACATGAGAAACACCTAGAACTGACCAAAATATAGAGTATCATAATTGAGAACATTAAACGATGTTCTAGGCTAGGACCCCAAATATCTTAAGCTAGGAATACTAAGAGGAAAGGTGAATTGGAGCAAAACTCAACATTTGCACATTGAATCGACCTCTTCCCACCATAGCCTCAGTTATGTGCAGTTTACGATCGGTTTATAGAATAGAGTTATTAAACGTAAAAAAAATGTTATTATAATCAACAATGTTACATTCATAAGACTCCTCTTTTTCATTTAATGATCCTTTATTCTCATTCTTTGTTTTAGAGATTATTGTAGTGACGATGAAACAAATGAAAAGGATAATGAGGTATATTCGGATTTTATTTTCCCTAATGCTTCATCCTCCATTATTCTCCTAGAATTTATTTAGCCTGACGAACACCGATGCCATGTGTTTTCTAAACCTATTTCGTCTTTCAAATTAGTTAAAGACAAATTTGAATGGGCTGGGGAAATATTCCTTAAAGTGTATTTTTACATTAATTAAATCATCTTAATATAATGATTTCAAAAAGATGAATTCAACGTAATTTAAGAATCTCATTTAAAATAATTTTTTAAGTAACCTTTCATTGGGGCCCCCCCTATGGCCTATTGCCCATGCATGTTTAATTTGTTTTGTGGGGACAGATAAAACTAATTATAGAGTAGCCTACATTAAAAAAGTTTTTAGAGCATTATTTCAAGCGTAAGTAAAAATAGAGGTTAATAAATAGTTCAACATCTCAGGTTGCGTGGTTACAAGCAAGGATAATTTGTAACGATACATAATACCTGAAGAGGAAAGTCCCAGTATTGTACATCGGTAATAATGGACCACGGAAAATTTACTCATACTGTTTTATACTTTTTACGAGAAAACTGCAATTAAACGGTAGTCTGAGTTATTAACATTTTCTTTTTCTTTCTTTTCTTCCCGTGTGGTTGCACATAATCTCCCTCTTCCTGGACTTTTTCCAAAACATTTTCCCCACCTCGTAATCTTTAAAAACAAACAATGGAGCTGAACCTTTTGCAGGATTATGAATGGAAATAATTTCAGCGACATTACACTACCTCACCCTCACATAATAACCGAGCCTTCCAACGATGTAACGTAATCGCAACCCGTTATGTATGTAAAATAATTGCATTGAATTTTATGTCAATGACAGTTTCGAAATTTCTAACAACAAAAGACTAAAAACAAAGGATGCCGTATTTTTTTGGCGATTGGTCTAAAAAATAATTTATGCGCCTGTACTGTAAATTTTTATATTTTGTCCCTAAATGAACCTGTGGTGGTAATAATCAAAAAACATTTTTCATTAGTCGTCCAAGCATTAAAGTGTTTATACTATGTCGGAACAATGTCTATGCGGGCGGCTCTTTTTGTCTTACAAAACATGACCTCGTAAAAGTAAGAAAACACGCCAATGAATATCTAACAAATTATACCACTTTGGTGCATAAATAATTGAAAAATTAAAGAAGCACAGGTTATTTTAGTTTCTCGTTTATTTAAAATTAAAATTTCTCTATACATAGAAAGGTTATACTTTAATTTTTGTTAGCTAAAACTATTAGTTAGGATATAAGGTAAAGCTTTACAGCTTTTTGATTAGTTTATTTACCCTGGATATGGGTCAGTTTACACTACCCTGTGCTAATGAGAAGGACTAAAAGGTCGCATATAAAAAGAAATTGACAAGTATAACAACCAGATAAATTTCACGAGAATCTAGAGTATAATAATGTAGTTATACGATTTTCAAAATGGAAAACTTAACAACAAAGTTGTAATAAAATATTATTATGTTTATTTTAGCCAAGCCTGAATGAATATAAAATACAATTTTTGAAGACCTCAGAGTCTAGAACGTGTTGTATTCTGTCGTTTTATAATTTGTAGTTTTAAGGTACGCCTTATGTACTATAAGGATTATTAACCGATTGTATTAAGCGTACTATAAATAACATAGGTTGCATTATACAATTTGCCATCCCAAAATATAGAATATTGCAACCGGAATATCTTTTTAGATACGAGGGCCCCCCTACGTACACAAAGGGCAACTTAAATTTATTATTGCTATTAAGCAATATAAACGGTTACCCTTAAAAAAAGAAATAAAATGGGTGTGTTATGTGATTTGTGATTTCTCTTTTAAATACAATTTCTTTGTTTCTACAGTTATGTGTCGTAAAAACCCAAAAATAATGACACTTTAGATATTTTCATCATTAACCACTAGAATTCTCAAAATACATTAAAAATTTAACTTTAAAAGCAGTACCTGGACATTTTTTTGGGATTATTTTCTTTCTTTTCAGTTAATTATTTAAAGTTAGAAACAAACCGGCAATAAAGGGTAAACACAAGGGAAATGAAGCAAGAGAAATCAAATTGGGTTGTTTAATTTTAAATTAAATCACTTGCTACAAAAAACACTTATTTTTTTTTGTCTACTTT
>NW_025784780.1:0-23501 GCF_021130785.1 Homalodisca vitripennis
CGTATCTGCACATGCCTTGTCCCAACACAATAAAACCTTTGAGAAAATTGTTTTCTCTCTTCTTCTCTAATATGGCATCAAGAAGTTTCAAAAATTATGACAATAATAGCATACAAAAAAACAACCAAATTTATTACTTAAGGAAGATATGAATACAAGGTTAGACATAATGGCTATGGCTCTTATCAATAATCAAAATTCACCAAACACAGGGTTATTTGGATGTTAAATTATTGAGACCACGAGTGTTTTTTTTTATTTTAACTTATTTTGATTTAACCATATGGTTTTTTGTCGTTTGAAATGTTTTTATAACCTTCATTCTTTTGTTTGTTTATATTTTATTATATACATGCTTTTGATAATGTTACTGAAAAGTAACGAAATATTAAGCATTTCGATTTGAAGAAACGTGTTCTGTTTTCTTTATACCTATATATGTATATATATATATATATTTAAAGACTATAGAATATAGTAACAATAGTTGTTTCTGCTTGAAAGAACATTGAATTGTGTGGGAAGTTTACGTCGCGAGTTTATTAGCGAAGCAGTAAAACCAGTTTTAATTTACTGTAAAAACGACTGTTTATTATTATCGGACAGGCAGGTGCATTTTATTACAAGCTTACCTGGGATAACTAAGAATAAATATTGTTTATTATTGTTTACAATTATATCAATTACAATTTTTAAAGTTTTTCTAAATATTTATGTTATATTTATATAACATAACAGTTTAGACAACTTCAAAAACTCGAATCATAAGTTCATAAAATTAAAAAGATAAGTAATATTACTGCTTCTGACAACGAATTAACGAATTAGGGATAGTACACATAATAACCTTAAAAGCTTAGCACCTTAAAATTAAATTAGGTCACTATTTACTCAAATATCCAATAGTACATATGAATTCATCATTTATTCATTTAATTCAATTGAAACAGTTATTTGAGAATCCACACATCCATTTTTTGGAAATTTTTAATTTTTTTACAGTTTTCGCGTTTTATAATGGTAGACGCATCGTTCAGGTAGAGAAACAACATATATCTAATGCACAGTTGCTGAAATATAGGAAGCAATAGCCACGCGTTTATTTGAGAAACCACACATATAATTAGACATGTGTTGTTTCTCAAAGAAACTGTCGAATAGAAACTATCAGCTGATTATCTCTACTGCCCTGCCATTGGTAGTAAACAAATGTAAAGGATTTGAGATTATGTTTTAGTGATGTTGCTGTGCTGCATTTCTGTAGTTATTTACGTTAGTTTCAATTTGAAACTGCAGTAAACTGTGATTTATATTCCATATTGATGTCTTCATCAGGTGAAGATCAACAGATCCTGTGAAAAGTAAGAAAGGATTGAAACAAGTCAAATATAAATGTGAAACAATAAGGGAAGCTAGAGTGAAAGGTAACCAATATGTAAATTGAAAAGGTGACATTGTATTACTCCCACAAAACAGGGAGAAGATTTTAAATGTATTTTTAATAGAGTTTTTTGAAGGTGACTAGAAAAAGAAATCAATGATAGATTTAATTTAACAGTTTCAAACAACCGAAAATGAAACAAGACGCTTTAATTTACAGAGTCTCAAATCAGTTCATGATGTCGGCCGGAGGAGACAGTTAGCCATACCAATCCAAAACCAAAGAGCCATACTTATTGTTATAGAGTAACTTGTAGCTCAGGATCTCATGCGATATGCCAAAAAGCTTATGGTGCTATTCATGGTGTAGGGGATAACCGTATCAGACGACTCTATACCTTGTTATCAATAGGGAAATCACCTATTGACCAAAGGGGTAAAAGTAGGCCAGGAAATGCCAGGCCTGAGGAGGTTGTAAAAGACCATATACATTCATTTCCGACTAAAGAGGCACATTACACCAACCGTGCATATAAGTACCTTAGTGAAAGGCTAAACGTAAAGTTGATGCACAAACTATTTCTTGAACATTATCCAGATTCTGGTGTAAAATATAACTTTTACTACCAGATATTCAAAGAGAGATACAGTCTAGCTTTTGGTAGACCCCAGGTGGTTACATGTGTCACTTGTGAGGAGTATGAGTGTGAAAATCAAAATTGGAAGGCTCAACGAAATCGCTCAAATCAGTCGCAGTTTCTGAGAAAATAGTAATACATCAGGAAAAGTAAGAAGTTTTTCAAATAAAATTAAGAATATTACAGCTACAGTTAAACAAACGTGAGGACTCGGTATCTATTTGCTTAGATTACATACAAAAACCTTGAGCTACCAGGCATTCCAATACAAGATATGTTATATCTTAGGTAACTGTCTGTAAACTTAATTTTATACACGATTTTAACACTAAGATAGCTACAATTTATCATAACACGAAGGTATGGCAAAGAAGGGTGCTAATGAAGTGATTTTCCATATTTTAAAACAAATAGTTTTGAATGTTTGCTTCAACATATTAAAACCTGTATATATTTGCTGATGGTTGTGGTGGACAAGCTAAAAACGGAATACTTGTACGCTATTTTTTGACTCTAGTAGACAGTGGAAGAATGAGAAATATTGAACAGTACTTTCCATTCCGTGGGCATTAGTATATGCCTTGTGATAGGGAATTTTGGGGTAATTAAACGGAAAATGAAAACAGTAGATCGAACATTCACTTTAAAAGAGTATGTAGAAAAATGTAATCACATCAAGTGTCACAAATAAATTCACTGTTATAGTTCCACAAGCTGAAGATGTGCTGGAGTTTAAGAAAGTGGGGTCAAAACAACACTACAAGGGGAAAGTGCTTTCTACTGAGTCATCATGGAAGAAACATTCCAAAGGAAAGAAAAGTAAAGTTTAATATAAGTCGTTTTAAGAGCATTTCTCATTTTCTTCTGATAATGTTTCGAGACAAGTTGTGGCTCATGAATTCATCGATCGACGCCCTGGACCAACACACCTTCAACATTGGAACTGGAGCTGAAGTCATTCTACCTTCTTGAGAAGGCTCATCCTTCAGGACGAATACCATTAAAAAAGCAAAGTTGGAGGATTTGAAAAAGATTGCAAATAGCCTACCTCATGATCATGATGCTCAGCAATTCTGGACCGAAATCTATGACTGGCTAATTGTGGAGGGCTCCAGAAAATGATGACACAGATGATGGTGAACCGGGTGATTTAGGACATTCGCACAGTGGAATAAATTTTAGTATTGTTGTGCATTTTTTTATTTTCCCTAAACAGGTTTTTCATATATTTGAAATAGTTTTCAATATATATTTCATATATTTTTCATTAATCTTTCTTTTATTTCCCATGTATTATACTAAAACATTTTTTTAAAATCGTTAACCACTTGAAATTATTCGAATTAACATAAATTTAAATAAAAAAAAAACAACAATTTGGCCTTGAGGGATCTCAGACACTAGTCTTATCTGAGCCAGGGCGATCTTGAACTTGGCCATTTATATCACAAATTTGACTGCATATTACAAGACTATTATCAGAAATGTTTTTCTATTTATAGAATGTGGTTTATTTATAACTGTATATATATATATATATATATATATATATATATATATATAAGCAAAAAAGGCAAAAGTAAATAAAAAATGCTCCAAAAATAAACTGTTGACAGATATTTTAAATTCTGGAAGTAACTCATAATTGCTGTCGGAAAATATAATGCACTTAAATCATAAATTCTCATACATTTGTAAAATCCCACAAATTGCGTGCGAATCTGTGGGCAACTGAAAATGTATTTTCTTTATTGGGGTAAACACGGCAACCTCAACTTATGGCACTGGAGATCTAAAACCGGAGGTAGATTACTAGGGCTGGAATTAGGCCCGTTGTAACGGAAGTAGGTTACTGTTTGTATATTTCCTTTATCTTTGGGCCAATGAGGCCAACTAAACTACGTCGCTTGGAAATTATCTGAGACTGAAAAGTGAATGTAAACGTCTGAAAGTTCACGTTTTTACAAAGTATTTTAAAATGTATAGATTCCCGAGCCTACTTTTGCTTCAGAATGCATCATAAGCATTTCATCATATTATATCATAAATGCTTCGATTAATAAAAGTAAGGCCTACGATTTTTATAAATTAAGGAGCGAATCCACGGGCAACTGCTAGTATACATAGAAGACAAATATTTGACAATGATTATTGATGAAGTTTGAGATTAGTTATAATACTTAAAGCCAATGTAAGAGAACGATTTCTGTTGTTTTAAACAATATCAATTCACTATATATTTAAATTGTGAATTTTCTCCCATATTATATCTCTCTTGTTCGATCTAAGTTAGAAACAGCGCAGGTTCATATCCTATCTATGATTGAAGTACTTTTACCAGTACCATCGGCCTTGTAATGTTAATCTACTGTCATCCGTATAAAAACTCTTCACGAGCCAATTGCTCATGAGTGCAGGCAGAAAAAGGCTCAAAAAGGCATCTTCTTAAAAAACACATGCGCATTAAGCATCAATAAGCGGCAAGGTGGAATCTGGATAGTAAGCCTATGTTAGTTACTCGAGAGCGTACTACTCAAAGTACTAATTGATTGTTTAAATTTCTTTAATTATTTGCATATATATCCATAATTTATATATACTATATATGCGTATATTGCATATGGGAAGTATAGTTCAAAAACAAATAGTTTAAATGTATTAAACTCTCAAAAAGCTATAATAAATGCGACTATCTTCAGCACAGGAATCATTCAACAATCACTTTATACACTTTTGTATGGAAGGAATTAAAATACATGCAATATATGTATAGCCAATTATTTACAGCTATTCATTAGTACGCTACAAGCGATCAGGTCAAGTATCCGTTAGCCATTGTTTTCCTAAACTTTAAAGTCAAGTATCCTTAAGTCGTGTTTTTCATAATAAGTGTAAAGTATTGAATGAAAAATTTAAACGTAGACCATCACTAAAAGTTAAATATTTTACAACAATTTGTGAATATTTTGTATTAATAGAAGAATTTTACGTTTAGAATTATAAGTTTATATTTGTAAAGTTCTTCTTATGATGAATCTTAAAGATGATATTTAGAATAATATTTAGTATGCAACTAGATTCCGATAAACATGCCTCTTTAATAATAAAAAAATTCATATAAACTGTCTTCACCTCAAAGTATTGGCCTCTCTTTTATCCGCTTAACCTGTTTTATAAAGTAATTGTTACAACTATGAATAGTAGAAAGCAAAGTTTACTATGGCTTTAAATGCACATGCATTATAGGTAGGGATGGTTGCCAAGTAGTTAAAAGTTATCATTATGTTTGTTAATATCGTAAGTAGTAACAGTATTGTCCTTATATAATGTGGGTGCAAAATGTTGTGCACCCATTTCTCTAAGATGTTAACTAATGATTACAGAAGTGGTATACGTGAAATTTACCCTAAACTAAGTCCAATATCCATACAAAGACTGCTACAAATATTGTAACACTTAATGAACGTTTATAACGATAAAAAAATAATTTTATGGCTTTACCCAAGGGCCTATAATTTTTACAAAAAACCACTAAAATTTAATTTGTTTTATTCTTTTATTATTAATGTAGCATATTATAAAAGGTTGTTAATGTAAGGTTATTACAAACTCCAATAGGTTTACAGCATCCTGTACAATTTCGCGTAACTAGATTGCGCATAATATCCAGTTATCTTGCTTGTAAACTCATTTGCTAGTATATATTCAGAACCCTCTAGAAGTATCTGTAAGTAACTATCTTATGATTTCACGTACATGGTACAAACATTTTGGTAATAAATAGCCAATAAAAGTTGCTATCGAAATAAAATTAAGTGTCCAATGATAATGTGACAGAATTTTTGTGTGAATAAACTGAAACCGGACTTTTAGCATGTGATAAGAGATGGAAAATTACTGAGTGTAAAGTTACATCCCGTTGAGAAGCGAGGGATTTTCATACAGTTTGGTGACAGTTGGTACGACTGTCTACAGCTGCATCCGTCTTTTACAGCTGAACAAGTCTCTAAGTTTTTAGTCACTATTTAATTTAATAACTAAACTGAGGAACTTTATTACGAATAGGGTTACTGGTTTTTTTCTAATAAATCTTAAGCACTTTTATTTTCAACATACAGCGTAAAATATTAAGGGAATTGTTAATAATCTGTCATGAATGTAGCTACAAAAGGTAGACAAGACTATAGAGACCAATTTGAAGGCAAATTTGCAGTTTATTTGAATTATGTTTCCTTCACCATCAAGGAATCTGCAGATACACTTCATGAATAAACATAAAACTAAGATTTACGACAACATGCTCTGGAGAGATATTGAATGGAATATTTTCTGTAAGGTAAGGTCACCTTATCCATTGGTTACTTAGTTAGACTTAGGCTTGGTAAATTTTATATGTATTTCTTAGAGTCTTTACTTTTATTCTTGTTTGCCGGCTAATAGAGTATTATTTACCTTATGGTCGCTCTATCTTGCTTGCTTTTGTGAAGTACTTAAAAGATTCCGGTGCAGATCTGTCTGATTTAACAGTATTGGGTATTTATATAAATAACACAAAGTGGTTACTACATATAATAACTTAAAAATGACTGTACTGATTATAATGATCTCTTATTTTTGGATTCGTACCGACCCCTAGAATATCTATAAAAAATGTTTAAAATGTCACGGAAAAAAATCTGGTGAATCGAGAAATAAAACTGTTACTAATAGTACTGCACATTGAAAAAACTGTTGTTATAGGTAATTAAATGCTATGTGCTAAAGTTTGTTATAGCAGCACTACCATATGTTTCATAAATGTAAACACAATTAATTATTAGTTTGTTTACTTTCATAGTATTTGAAAAAGATGAGAAATACGCTTTATAGCAACAAATTTCTTACATCAACGTTTTCTTCAACCGCTGATGAGCACAGATAAGAAGATTCTCAGATAAGAAAATTTAAATATTTAGTAAAAATTATACTTTTAATTGCTTAATTTAGCCAATACTAAGTATGCAGTGTTTAGTTAGTAACGTAATGAATATATATCAAAGTCAAAGGTACTGCGTTAAAACAAAGTTTACTTAAAACTGTTAGTTGTCTTATACATTTACTTAAAAATTACTTTTGACTTAAAAAATTGGCTAATAAGTAAATAAAGATGAGCACACACGTCATCTAAGCTATATTTCCTTGATAGGAAAAACAAGGCAAAGTCAACTAATGGCACCATAAATCAATAAGACCGGAATAATTTACAATATCTATAAATATACATATTTCTTGACCATTAACAACAAGGCTACCTCAACAGTGGGGTCGGAAATATAATAGATTCATACATGTGAAAAGCCTAAAAAATTGGGTGCAAAACACTAGGTTAGTGATAGATATTTATAGATATATAGAATAAAACCCGATTTCAACAAATAATATGTTTTCAGAAAATCTAAGGCTATCAAAAATTCCATTGAAAGTGATGGACCGCTGATATAAAATTTATTGATTTTACAAATATACCATATTGAAGTTATTTTGAATTTTTTTTTTTATATTTGTTTCATAACGTTTGTACTTGAGAGAATAGGTACAAGCCAGCATTTTTAACGTCTTCCAATTTATGGCTATTGCACGAAATATAAGTTTTAGGCTAGGAAGTATTGCTGCGCATCGCTTCATTTTTAAAATTGCCATGCACTGTTTCAGTCTCCTAATACCACTATTATATTTATGGTGTATCTCGCTATAATATATGCAGAGAATTGCTGCATGGTTAAAACGCAAATCATGTATTCAGAACCAGTCAAGGGAAGCACATGAACAATCTTTTGAGGAATGCCTTACACTAAAGCACCTAAATTACAAATTATATAGCTTTCGAAATTATTACTGAGCAAATAGTTTAATTTCCGTGATTATTAATCTGGCACAGCTCTAATAGTATTGTATTAAAACACGAGTACTTATCTGACCTATGGCTCAGTAACAGAATTAAACTGATACTTTAAATATTTCAAGTAACTAATCAATATGCCTACACAAAAGAGGAAATTTGTGAACAAAATATTATTTGTTTGCACTCTAGATAAATTATGTAAATTACCTTTATTTCATTTAAAAAATTGGGACAGATCGGACTTATAAAACTTAATAATAATTATATTAGAATATAATTTATAAGAATATTAGAAGTTCTCAGTCGTTTAGGCATTAAAAACGGTTTGCTGTTGAAAACTTCATTATTAAGCACCGAAAGCTTGATTCACATTTCCAGTAAATAGCTCTTCCGCCAATAGCTGTCAATAGATTCCAACATCCTGGCTTATTAATATTGATGATAACAAATTTGCTCTCTTTAACAGATTCTCTGGAAATGATTTAATGGATTTATTACTATGGTAACCATGTGAATTTACTCCTTTCTTTGTTTAAAGGTTATTTTTGACGATGGAAGGATTGTGAAAGAAACAGGATTTTTCCGGACATTTGCCATCGATTCAGTGAAACAAGAAACAGTAACACACAGTGTGTTACTGTTTCTTGTGTCACTGAACGATGGTGAATTTACTGTTGTATACTTTTGAAACATGAAAATTAGAAGTTATACTATGCTTTCATTTCTTCAACAACACTTGGATATTAGTCATGTTATCGTAACGAGTGTAAATTCTAAAAACGTAAAAATGCTATTATCTAGAACTTAAAAATTATATTCTGTGTTTTAAAGCCAGGATGATTTATATTGAATATCCTGTCTATTTACAAATACCTGGTCACCAATACCATTTATTTGTTTTCTCAAAGCAGATCATTATTTTTTGCGAATGGGCATACAGGATATATTTAGGTAATTTATGAAATTTTTAAGACACTTGAATAGCCTCCATATTGAAACATCGAGTGTAATTGAAACATTTAGTAGATAACTTTAATTTAAATAGCTTCAAATTTCTAGAATTGTATATTTTTATTAAGTTGTTAAATTCCTAGAATAAAAATTTAATATAAACCCTATCCTGGGCCGGCAGCAACAAACCTTTTTTATCACTTTCAAACTTGGTAACGAAGTTATTGAAGCTACGTATAGTTTTTTACTGCCTTTGAAACAAGTTTAGAATCGGCATGTTATTACAGCAGTTACAGTGTTCACCAATATGTTCATACAATTTTTACGGACCTGAGAGAACATCAGTATTGATTGTGTATCAGTAACTAATAAACAGTTTTCAAGCATGTGTGCAGAGAATCTAAAATTAAGTGTCAAACACCACAGAGACAGTAACTAACTCTAGAGGGAGACCGGAAGCAGCTGTCGCCAGCAGGTGGTGAATGACGGCAAACACTCTACTGCATCTTTAGTAGCAGATTATTACAAAATCACTGAGCGTAAATTTACTTCCACTTGAGAAGCGAGAGATTAACAAACTGTTTGGTGGCAGTTTGGTAGGACTGTCTACAGTCTGCATCCGTCCTCTTACAGCTCAAAAAATCTCAAAGTTATAGCATATAGTTGGACACTTCATAAGGTAACCAATTATTAATTCAGTTCTACTCATTTTCATAAGTTTATAACACAGATCTTTTTTCACGTGTTTATCTTGTAATAAGTGTACTTTTATTATGCAGTTGCAGTGTTGATTTTCCCATCTTAAAAATGTAAGGATCTTCTGTAGTTTAAAATAAAAATATTTTAATTGCATTTTTTGAAGCAAACTGACTATATATAAAATGAGCTTTTGCCTTAAAAATAGGATAGTATTATGGCAACATGATTGATACCTAAGTTAAGGCGAAAGACAATGAAACCATACTTACTCTTTTTTTAATCAACTAAAGTTAGGGCCAGAATACACTCACAATTCAAAACTCTTCTCACTTGAAACTGCATAAAAGTGAACTTTTTATGTTGTACCGTAAATTAGTTAATTAAATTTCATACAATGTAAATTTCGCAACCTAATCAGCCAGTATTATATAATATTATTTTACATCCAATGTTCCGGAACTAAATTATTGGGCGGAGTAACTACCTAATTGGCACGCGTATGAATTTTTTCTTCTAACCCTTTGTAGCAGCCCAACTACGTAACCGATCAGATCTCGCGCGCTCTGTCCGTAAAGTAAAATTTATCTTTTCGTATTATTAAATTAGCCCTTTGATGCCAAACGTATAAAATGAATGTAACGTAAAGTAAAGAAGTGAATAGTAAAGTAACTTACCCTTGAAGATCTTTTATTTGCTTGATGGAGATAGATAAAGGTTTGTGGCGTCGTCCTTATGGCGACGAGCACGTTGTTTATAAATTGTAATTTGTATCATTAAATGGCTAATACCGTCGCGAATTTGTTTTAGGCGAGTTTACGTAGCTGATGTATCTCACGTGTTGTTTGAATAGATGGCTACCATTTCCCAACATCTACTCCTCTTCTAGAAGTAACCGTTCTTAGACTACAGCTTCAATGTCTCGATGCCAAGACGCCGATACCCGGGTTGTGAGTCTACCTATTGTGAAGGGAAGTGAAATATTATTGTTTTATAAGTGTAAAACGTCGTACGCATAATTCAATAGAACATTGGATATTTTAGGCCCACCTAAAGATATACTTTTAGTTATTACATTTCTAATTGGCAGCAACGTGGCAATACATATTTTTCATTTACCATCTAAATAAGTGGTGCTTGTAAGTTTAGTAAATTAAATTGAACTTATAAGTAAACTTTGCATTTCTAGTATTTATTACTACGACCTCAGAAGTCACCACCCCCATGTGTTATCGTCATACGGTACACATATTTATTGTCGCCAATCTGCTATTGATGTGCCTACTCTGCCATCAACTGGGGTGAAACTGAGTGAAAACGCCACAATGCCTGCCATTAAAATAGAATATTTGTCCTAAAGATGAGTTGGTATTTGAACTAATATCTAGAGGTATTAGATTAAATAGTGACAGTACAGTAAATGAACTCAGAAAGTCCTTAAGACAGTGTTTGAGAAACAATATTTTACCCTACTCCTAGTAGCCTATTAAAAATAGACCACAATCAGGAAGTAAAACTTCTCAGTGAAAAAGTGATATTATTAGAACATGGGTGCAGTGAATTGAACAGTGCTAGTTCACCTTTAGAAATCACCAAATTCCAAGAAAAGTGTAAACATTTTAATAAACCGTTTATTTTTAGACAACCAGCTAGAACTAAGTTCTGTACATAGTGAAACTTTATCAGCTTTAAAGTGTAGGCTAGTAAATGTTGAAACAACAATTAGCTAAAAACTTGCTACCTACAGTGAACCTAGAACAGCTTAAAGTGTTAGAAGCCAATTTAAATGAATCATTAGAACAAGATGAGGCTATGGAACAGGCAGTGAAAGAACAAATAGGCCCTATTTCTGTACAACCACCAACAATATCACAGCCTACTGCCAGTACCCCCACTTTGCCTATAATGCCTATTTATAATGCAAACAATGATTGTATTAGTCAACCTATGTCTGGTTTAAATATGTTTAATAAGTTAAACAACCCTGTAGAATGTTATTTACAAAATTTTACAGTAACAAATGGCTTAGTAGTACCTTGAGCTAAATAAAACTTTTTGAAAACTTTGTTAAAACTAAAATGTGAAACTAGCCTATCAGAAAAATGAAAATTTTAGCATTGTTACCATGTTATGCAAAAGGTCCACTTTTAACGCCCAAAATAATACAGTGTAAGTCTATCATGCCCAATGTCAACTATCTACACAGGGAATTAATTAGTGCTTTTATCCCTGTAGGCCTAATTGAAAGACTTAGACTAGATTAGTTTATAGGCCACAAAGGTTTGATGAGCCACTGTATGAATACATCTATGACATCAAAGAGCTCAGTCAAGTTTTATTGTGTAACATAAGTGAACAGGACTTGGTAACTTGTATAAAAAGAGGTATTAAGCCTACAGATAGAAATAAGTTAATTTTTGAAAACAATCCCATTTGTTTTACAGATTTGGAAAATGTGTGTATAGCTAGTAACAATATAACCTTTAATGATAACTTAAGGGACAATTTAAGTAAGACATATGTTAACAACATGTATCCACCACATGTTGAACTTAGAAAAAGTAGGCCTACTGTCAAAAACCCAAAGTTATGTTTCAATTGTAATAGGCCTGGTCACTTAGCAAAAAATTGTTTTAGGAATCCAAAAAACTAGTTGACAGGGGAGTGGTATTACACACAACACCTAAAAATATCCCTCCCCCGGTTTCATAAGTTTAAGAATAATAATTTTATAAATAGTAATACAGTAAGAAAAGAAAAACACTATTTTATGAGAGTCTATGGTAAGGTAATTAAAAATTGGAGTAAATTAAACTATAGAAAACCTAATTTAAGACTAAATGTTAGACAGTGTAACAATATGACCTTTAATTGAAGCTATAAGTGAGTAAAAATGGTAAAAACAAACTGCTTTATTAGATACTGGTGCTACAAGAGATATAATTAGTAAAGAATTTTATGATAGCCTATTGTTGAATAAAAATGTTTTCTAAATTAATGAAGTCAGAGGATAGAATGTTTGCTGCAAATAACACTGAAATAAAATGTTTTGGTTACTGTTATGCTAAGATAAAAATTTCTAAATTTTGTTGGAAAGTAAAATTTATTGTATTGGATAATTTAAAATGGGACATTGTATTGGGAAACCCATTTATATCTAATAGCAAATTAATTTTAGATCTTGATGGGGATTCATGTTATTTTAAATTCAATTGTAATGAGAAAATAACTATTGTCAGACAACAGCCTTTTGAACATGAAGTAAACAGCATTGATGTAAAAATAGGGTGCACTAGAGCTGAGGCTGAGATACAAAACCTTATAGGGGATTTTCCAAATGTTTTTAATCCAAAATTAGGATAGGCTCTAGATTTGGAAGTGAGATTAGTTCTAAATGACCCCACACCTGTAAATATTAGGCCTTATTTTATGAGCCCTCCTACTGTAAATAAGATGAAAACAATAATACAGGATTGGTTGAACCAAGGAATAATTGAACCCAGTACTTCAGCCTACTCCAGTCCAGCCTTTTTAACCAAAAAGGACAGACTTGTAGTCAATTATACCGAATTAAATAAAAAGTTACAGAAAATTGATTTTCCCATTGGTGATTTAAATAATTATTATCAACATCTTAGTGGAGCCAAATATTTTTCAATAATAGATTTAAGAAAAAGTTTTTTGCAAATGTCCATTATCACCTGATAGTCAAGATCTTACCTCATTTAGCACTATATTTGGTAAATAATAAATTTAAACGAGTACCCTTTGGTTTACATGTTGGTAGTGCTGTATTGTCCGCCTATCTGGACAAAGTCCTAGACAATATAAAATTTAAATATGTGATAAATTTTTGTGATGATATCTTAGTGTACAGTAAAGACCTTGATTCGCATTTAGTACATGTCAGAGAGATTGTAAATAGACTAAAGCAAACATGGCTTAACGGCAAACCTAGAGAAAGCAAAGTTTTGTTTTGAGGAAATCTCCTTTTTGGGGAAACTTAAAAAAAAATAATACAGTAACTATAGATCCCGAGCGAACAAGGAGTATAAGAGAATTTATGCCGCCTAAGAACGCCAAACAAATTTCACAGTTTTTAGGTATGACCCAATTTCTTTTCAAAATTTATACATAATTAATGCCAAATTATGTAATCCTTTAAATCGTTTAAGAAGGAAAAACGCTAAATTTGTTTGGACAAGTGAATGTTCAAGATTCTGTGTTTGTAAAGTTAAAAGAAGCTATAATGAATCCTCCTGTACTCCAGTTAGCCGATTTTTCAAAGCAATTTATAGTAATGACAGATGCTAGTGGAATAGCCGCAGGTGGTTGTTTGTTACAGGAAAACGACCAAAATGAATTAATGCCAATAGCCTATTACTCTAGGAAATTTACTGATGCCGAATTAAAATATACTGTTTATGAAAAAGAAGCTTTGAGTGCACTAATTTGCATAGAAAAATGGCACGAATTTTTAGAAGTAAGACCCTTTAAATTAATAACTGATAACCAAGCTTTATCCTATGTCCTCAATCACAAAAGGAAGGTAGGAAGACTTGCCCGGTGGATCGAGAGGATTTTGAATTTGCCATTTGAGGTTGAATTTAAAAGTTCCACCGATAATGCACTGGCAGATGCCCTATCACGTAATGTTTGAGGGCGAGTCGACGGGAACAGCTGATCCGAGCCCCAGTGACTGCCGGAACGGTCCAGACCAGGATAAAAATAGATTATCGATTTCCTTCTGCCATTCAAACTCCTCCCGAAGGCAAAAATGTAAACCAACATCTAATGTAAAGCCTAAAATGCAGATAAATAATAAGTGCAATAAGAAGGATAATTTGTGGTTGTTAATTAATGATTTGCCATTAGCGTTTAAAGATTTAGAAAAATATCAACATCAAGATAAAGAAACTCAGCAAATCATTCAATCTGTAAAAAGCAATAGTAACAATTTATGTTATTTTATAAAAAACAATTTACTGATGTACAAAAGGAATGTAAAAAGTAAGAGTAAGATATTTTTGCCTGTACATTTAATTGATTTAGTATATGAATTCTTCCACAGTTCTTTAATAGGAGGTCATTTAGGCATTGCTAGAACGCAAAGAAAAATTAATCAGTATTTTTATAGACCTGATTTAGACGAAATTATAAAGGCAAAAGTGAAAGCATGTAATGTTTTGTAAAATGAGTAAAGTGTGCCAAAGAAAATATGAAGGCGAATTAGTATCTGTGCCATTTAAGAACAATATGTGATTGTTTATTCATAGATCTTTTAGGTCCCTTAGTGAGAACTAGAAACAGCAATGTATATTTACTTGTAGTTGTAGATGCCGCCAGTAAATTTCTATGGCTAATCCCTTTGAGGGAATGTTAAGAGTGCTGAAATATGTAATAAATTAGACCGCATAATTTTTAACAACTTTTCTGTACCTAAAATAATAGTGTCAGACAATGCCGCATATTTTACATCACTGTATTTTAAGAAGTTCTTATTTAAGAATTTTATTGAACACCGTAGACTAGCGCCTTACAGGGCTAATGGAAATCAATCAGAAAGGCATATTAGAAACATATCTACATTATTACGTAGTTTCTATCATAACTGTCATAGTAATTGGGATAATGACCTAGGCTATATACAATTAAGTTTAAACACCGCCCATAATGAAAGCACTGGTTTTGCTGCCTTTGATTTAATGTTTAATCATTCCTGTAATAATGCTTTATCTAATTTATGGAAGCTAAATGATCTAATTGGTGAGAATTTGTCCAAGGAAACTGTTGTAAACAATTTAAAGAGAGCTGTGGTCAATGTAAAAAGGAGTATAGCACATAACAGTAATAGACAAAAGTACTCAGAGCAAAATGTAAAACATCCCTTTAAGTTGCATTCCTTAGTATGGATAAGAACCCACTATTTAAGCAATAAGGTAGAAAAGTTTTGTGCAAAATTAGCACCAAAATATGTAGGAATTTATAGAATTCTATATTTTTTAAGCCCTGTAACTTGTATTGTACAACACACTGAAAATGTTTTGAATGTAAAAAAAGGTTCATATTGTAGATTTAAAATTAAATTAAGACCTGTTCTGTATAAAAAAAAAAACTTTGTAACCATCCCTAGCTTAAGGAACCACTTGCTGCCAAATTTAAAAGATAAGATAAAATCCAGGAAGTTAATTGTTTAGTGAATTCTTAACGAATGTTTCAATGGAAATAAAATATAGAAAAAGAGTTATGTAGGTAGACTTTGTATAAAGAAATGAGACAGAGTTGATCCTGTTTGTAATAATAGGAAACAAATACGAAAAGTTGTGTCTGTCTTTTGTATATATGTCAAAATATTGAAGTTTGAATTTTGTGGATATATTTGAAGTGTTAAAATTCATGTAGATGTAAGATGTATAGGATGTTGTATGTAAATATGTATATTAAGAGTGATGAGTAGTAATAAGAAATGTGAGACTTAGCTTCTCGTGAGGGGACGTTTCATTCCAAAGTATTCGATCCATATTGGTAACTTGTCCGCAAGTCTCAGGGTATTTATGGCAAAACACTATACACAAAACACTGGTATGAATGCAAAAAGAAGTATGAATGTGGCGCCTATATAACAAAACACTACACTACACTTGTTTACGATTTAATCGCCTTAAATTCCCTTTATTCTTGCAACGACCCGCAAATTCTAAAACGCTGCAACGTGCACTGCAATGAAAATAGTTTGCCTAAATTGATTTTCTATTTTTGGTCCCTAAGCGAGCAGTCATAGAACTGCATTGGCATGCGATCTAGCGGATTTCATAGGAACCTTTAGAAACCCCGCGCTATCGTATTGTTATGGTTGAATTTTAATTTATGTAATGAATAAAAGGTTGAATTAAGTTTGTTATTTAGAATATGTTTAAAGTAAAGCGACTAATTAGGTTGCGAAATCAAAACAGGTGGGGATATTCTGTACCGTAAATTAGTTAATTAAATTTCATACAATGTAAATTTCGCAATTCCTAAGTCATGCCAGTATTATATAATATTATTTTACATCCAATGTTCCGGTACACTAAATTATTGGGCCGTGAGTATGTAAACTACTCTAATTGTGCAACGGCACTCACGTAAATAGAATTTTTTTACTTCTTAACCCATTTTGTAAGGGTTCAGCCCAAACTACGTAAAACCGACTCAGATCTCCTCCGCTGTCGCTTCCTGTCCGTAAGATAAAAAATTTTAATCTTTTCGTAATTATTAAATTCAGCCCTTTTGATGTGTCCTAAACGTAATAAAAATGGTGAAATGTAACGTTAAAGTAAAGAAGTGAATAGTAAAGTAACTTACCCTTGAAGATCTTTTATTTGCTTGATTGGATGATAGATAAAGGTTGTTGTGGCGTCGTCCCTTAATGGCTGTACGAGTCACGTTGTTAGTATAAATTGTAAATTTGCGTATCATTAAATGGCTTAATATACCGTCCTGCGAATTTGTTTTAGGGCGAGTTTACGGTTAGCTGATTGTAATTGTATGCTCACGTGGTTGTTTTTGAAGTAGTATGGCTATCCATTTCCCAACATTCTGACTTCCTCTTGCTAGAAAGAGATAACCGTTCTTGTAGACTACAGCTTCAATGGTCTCGTGCTCAGAGAACGCCGGATAAGACCCGGGTATGTTGTGAGTCTACCTATTTGTGAAGTGTGAAGTGAAATATTATTGTTTTATAAGGTAAAACGTCCGTACGCATAATTCAATCACGAACATTGGATATATTTTAGGCCCACCTAGAAGATATACTTTATAGTTTTATTACATTTTCTAATGTGGCATCAAACGTGGCAATCCACATATTTTTTCATGTTACCAATCTAAATAAGTGTGTGCTTGATACAGTTTCAGGTGTAAATTAAATTGAACTTATAAAGTAAAACTTATGTAGCATTTTCTCAGGTATTTATTACTACTTCACGACCCCTTCAGAAGTCACCACCCGACACGCCCATTGTGTTATCGTCATACGGTACAATGTATCTTGTAACAAATTTACTATACAATACAACTCAACTACTAACAACTTGTGAATCCATAATAACTTTTATTGTTTTAATATTTTCACATGTGTGAACGTCAAATATAAGGTGCACATATTACAAACGTAGTATGGTTTGGTTGACTTATTTCTTCTCCATTATCATATAAGAGAATTTAAAAATAGGTATTATTGGCAAAATACTACTTATGAAAATATGTCAAATAGGATATTTATATAAATTTATTTTGGTACATACATCCGTAATTTCAGTAGAAATTGAATTCTGTATTATGACTAATGCCAAAGATCTCATGATATGGCCAAACTAGTTTATGATGTCCTATTATTGTATTTGTTTATACTGATATGACATTAATTTGTACCGTTAAAAAACCGACATAAAAAACCAACTGGTCAGATGATCAAGTTACGCATTAAGTACTTGCTAATGCCAAAGTGTAACATGCAAAAAATTGTGTGGGAGAATTGGTAAACATGACTACAATATGACCAAGTTATATTATATGTCAGTATTAGACTCAGTTACGATTATTTCAAATACGAATATAAAATTTAAATGTCAAAAAACCCATTGTAACTAAATAGCGAACCCTAGGAGAGTTTTACGTTATTGAGTGGTGTTTATTACTGCCCAGTATTCCAAGATACACAATGGGAATATAGAAATGAACACATATGGTTGATATATTCATGTTAGCAACCCTGTAAATTTTCCAAGAGCAGCATGTCCAATAAATTAAATTTTTCGAAATATTTATACTGTAGAAGGTTAATTAAACAAACCATCTTGGTGTTTTTATACTGCCCCAGGTATCAACGTACTCACTGGGATAATAGGAAAATCCATATGGTTAAGTTTCATGTTAGAAACCCTGTAAATATTCCAAGAGCAGCATTTCTTTAACATTAAATTTTGTAGATATTATGACTAAAAGAGGTTAAATACCAAATCATATGTGGTGTTTTATACCGACCACTTTAACGTACACACTCCCACGTGATATAGAAAACCCTAAGTGTTAAATTTCCCATTGTTAGCAACCCTGTATAAATTACCAGAGCAGAAATATCTCCAGCTTGCTTGACTAAGAAAGGTTAAACAACAAACCACACTAATTAATCTGCAAGTGACGATCAATACTGGATTTTGAGCGAGCGCCTTTAGGAAAAAAAAAAGAAAAATACTTAAGGACGTGTTTGTATACCCTAATCGCTTTTATTGGAAGAGAAGTCACAAAGTGCGATACAAATATTTTCCGCAGCAGAATGATGATTTATATCTTGATTCTATATCTACAAACCCTAGCCGTCAGGATAACGGCCTTCAAGACAACCTTCTACTACCAAGACAAAAATGAAAATACTGGTATTTTACAGACACGCAGTCCACGCAATAAATTTAATAATCTCTAGCCTGCTAACTGAAACGTCGTTGTGATTATCTATAATATGTAAACGTTAGTACGACCCAACGTGTCCCTCGGTAAAAAAAAAAAACGGATTACGGTGAGTGTGCATTCAATAAACGTTTAAGTATATATGGTGGTTACTCACGGTCATATATTAAAATACCATATGGTAGCGCTTTATAATTTAAACACTTTTTATTCTCGTATTTCATCGTTGGAGCTATAATAGTAACCCCTATATATTAATGTAGAACATGTTGTGACGGCCCATTAAGAAAGCCCCGTGACCATTTGACACTGTTGAGGTCAATATTATTATTGACCAGTGAAGTACAACAGTTTTTATATTGTATTATTAACCAACCAACCGATTCTTCATTGTTCCTAACAGTAAAATGGTAAGTACTATTACATTACAAAAGTATCTACCGTCACCTAAATTATTACAAAGGAAATATAGGAACAGTTGTATTTAATTATATATATTATTTAGTAAGATGATAAGTCCAAGTATTAGTTGCTCGGAAATATTCTAGTTGATCTCGAACTGAGGTTGTTAAGCGGAAGTATGCCCGATACACCCGTGGCAGCTTTAGCTGCAGCTGGCTGAGGAATTTGCTGATTCTGCTGACTCCAGCCTGTGTCTGGAGCTCAAAGTTGTGGTCCGTTTTCCTAGACTCTGTTCCGCCCATAATGTAAAAGTCGTTTAGGGGAGCAGCACCGTACGGAGTCTAGTCCGATCCATTTTTAACAAAAATAATTATGTAGCGAAAAAGTACGTGGCTGGGGTGAGTTGATCGCCGGTACTCGCACGTAACGCGTCGCTCCGTGTTTGGCCCTTCCCTCTAAAATCTTAAATTCGTAACCTACTGTTTCGGCTTATGAGTGATATAATATATTTTGAAAATTACAGATTAGGGAATGGTGAATAGTATTGCAAATAATTAATATAATGTGAAAGGTTTAAATTAAAATCAGATTTTTGCGGCCAACAGTTTTCTGATTATCTAATTCCCAAGTCCCGTCACGTCCGTTATAAGTGGTGTCCAGGTGTTAAGGGTGCGGTTCAAAATGTCCGTGATTGAATTGTATCCACGTTCCTGCGATTCCATACGGAGCAGTGAGAAACCCCTGTGGAGATGGTAACTGCGGATCATCTAGCGTGATTTCCCGTAAGTAAAAATAATCTTATTACGCTTAACCCTAAGCTAGCAATAATAATCAGCTAGCCAAGATTAAATTTGTACTATTTGCTTCTATTCAAAATTTATTTTGTATAGTTTTTAGAGGAAGGGCACAGATATTAATCAATTAGTTGAAATATGAAAAATAATCTGGTAATATATTATCAATTTAAAATTAAAGCATATTGTGAAGACGTATGTTAAATTTAAATAGTGATGCAGTTGATCTAGGCAACAGTTCAGACTATCATAAAAGGCAGTGAAGCCTAACAGTCCACGTTAGACTGCTACTTATTCTTAGTTAAAAACAGTATTCTAATTATCACTTAACCTGTTTAACAACGACAATAGAATCTTTTAAAAACAAACCTAGTATTAGTATAAACTAATATTAGAGTAACCATACTAGTGTGTTAAAGGTGCCGTTTAGGAAGCCTCCAGGGCGTCATTGAAAATGGCTGATAATTAATTATAATTGATAGATTGAATTTAAAATTCCAAATTAAAATAAATAGAATAATAAGAACTTGAGACATCGTACTCTGAAAAATATAGAGTCGCATTGTGGCTAATGTTTCCATGTCATGTCTCAAAAGACGCCAGCGCATTTGTCGATATCTATTAAAAATTAACTAATTTCTTGATTATTTATTATTATTATTGATTGATAGTATCTGAACTTATACAACATAGAGTAGTAGAATCAAAGCAAAATTAGAATTTGAACGGTTACCGATGCAATAAAGTGATAACTAGAGCTATTCTATGATAATTTTCGGGATTTAATGTCGATAATTTGAGCTAAGGACTTAGTACGTAAATCATTTTGGACTTTTACTGATTACTGTTAAGGTGCCCTATGGCGGTGTGAGGAAATAGCTTAGTGACTAATTCAATATTAAAACTTGTTATTGACTAAAATAGTTTTATTCATAAATCAGGGAACTAAATTTATCGACTTTTTAAATTAAAAATATTAAAACGCTATGCTACGTGGACTTATGACGTATAACTGTGATTGAATAGTTAGACATTTGAAGAGATATTGCGAGAAGGGTATGATTTAATGACGCGTAATTAAAAAAAAAAAAAAATTACAGTAATTGATTAATTGAACGTGCACAATTTTTTGTGAAATTATTTTGAAGATTTTTTGAGTTAGTGTATGGAATTTTCATTATTCCCCCAATTGGATTTTAGTATATGTGGCATACACTTATTAACGCGTATCTACTTGAAAAATAAGAGAATCAATATGAAAGAAAATCCCGAGGACATCCTACTTCCGGTACGGCTGAGTGTGCTATAAAGAAAACGGCTGAGTGAACGAAGTGTGTTAACGCAGGTACGCCTATTGATCAGGCTGACTTATCTTCCTTGAAATGTAAGATGAGTGAACAGGAGCACTGTGAAGATAAATATAAGTCATATGGCTGCCCCTCCGCTAAATGAATATGAGGGGGACTATACAGACACTCTGAAGGATCAGCTTCTTCAAGCCATGATGTGGCATAAAACCCTAAATTAAGGTCGGGACGTATACCAATCAGGCGCATTGGGTGACAAAAGTATCGCAAAACGTCCATGAGGTGTTAATGGATAAGACCAAAGAACTGTGTGACGCCGGCCTGAATCCAAGAAAGACGCGGCAAACGCCGGAAGCCTGAAAATTCAGCAGCCGAGCAGACCCCGCGGCCCAAAAATGCGGATGTGCACTCGTCCTCCATAGGCAACACGCCACATCACCTGTCGGTGCACGTTGCTCGACAAATAGATTCAACCATCGCGATCCACACCCGCAAACTCAAAATTTTAAACTTAACGTCATCCGTCACATAGTAGAGGATTGGCCAGTGGTATAAATGGGGCTTACAATTTGACGTCCAATCACTGATGCGTAGGGGCGTTTCTGCAGAGAAGCAGAAATAGAACGCCGCAAGATGCTCGAGGGGTCCACCACAAGAACCGAACTGATTTGATTCGGCAGAGGATTTTGTTCACGAGACCTGCCCTAACGTGGTATCGATCCACGAAAGGTCGTCTCAAGAACTGGGAACAGCTGTGTAGGGATATGGGAACGGGTCTTCCAAGCATCCTGACGCATGACATATATATACCTACAGCAAGAGATATTCAATCGAAGTTCAAGCCGAAACGTAACCCATTGACTTATTTATCGCTGCGATGTGAGGGGTTGTACAGTTATCGCCTGTCAACACCCGTAAGGTGGAAGCAATTAAAAGCTTAGGCAAATATTGCATAACTTACATGCCCCAGCTGCAAGACCTGGCTTGCTCTTTGTTGATGTTACCGTCTCTTGAACAACAGAGAGTGATGGGTAGAAAGGCAGAAGGGCGGGACGCTTGAGGTCCGTCACCACGCGTGCGGTAACATCTAACTGTGGTGTGTAGCTCGAGCCAGACTTAGCATAACCTCCTCCTCCTCGCTGGGCCGCCTCGGGTCAATGCCCGTCCCACGCCTGAACGCAAGGTGTTCCAGGCAGCCAATACCTCAGATATTACATGTTTTAATTGTCATAATGAAAGGCCACATCTCTCGGGACTCGTCAGGAATAAAAGAGAGGACTCGCTCTAGTTCGAATAACTTGGCCTCGTCGTTTGCAACAAGGCATGCCACATACAGAAATGATAGTAGAGTTCGACTAGACTCTAAAAGACCTCATTCGGGAAACTAGGAGTGCGCGGGGTAAGTGGATCGCACCCGACACGAAGCCCCGGAATTAAAGGAAGCTGTTTTCGAGGCAGCTACCTACTAATAGGTGAACCTAAATATTTGCACGACTCGTAAGAACTCGCACTACTGTATAAGCATGTCAGGGACCGTCCCCGAGATTCGAGATGCGTGGTAGATGAGACTTGTAGCCATCGGTAAGAGTAGAAGAAGGCATGAGGGGAAAGGTCCTAATTTGACACATGGAGCGCAGGTTTCCCTCTGTAAAAAGAGGAGGCCTCATCCGCTGAGCTCACCAAACCAGACGTACATTTTGAAAGGTATTTTCTGTATGGTGAGTAGGACATTTGAAACTTACAGGCGACAAGAGTTGACTTTTAAAAATGAAACCGCTGCGTTGAAGTGGTAAGGAAATTTTGTGGTTGGGAAACCACCCTAAGGGACTACCTAGCCCTGTACTTGGTTGCGATATTTTGGGGCAAAGGAGAACTGAAAAATAAATGTTGAACATGGTTCTAACTTCGGTTGTATGGTGGTGACATTGTGGTTAAATCGGATAAAGAAAGGGGAGGAGCCGTTCCGGATCCTAACCGTCCCTCAAGCTAGCATGCACCTCCAAAA
>NW_025784781.1:0-23538 GCF_021130785.1 Homalodisca vitripennis
TTCTAAAGGCCATTAAATCCAATGCAACCGTTAGGTTGTACATTGAGGTTTTATTTTAATTTTGAATCACATCTTTAAATTGCAACGTTCATGTTAAAAATAATTAAAAATTATCTATAATTCCGGATTACGAAAAAATCAATATTTCAAAATTTCCAATAATTACTTTTCAACTATTTTTTGGAGAGTTTCAGCCCAATAAACACTTATAATAGAATCGTCATCAAACACTTTAATGAAGTAACATTGAACCCGACTTAGGACCGTCGAAGATTGAGTATCAATGTGATAGGCCTCTGAGATAACCCATAATTAATCTTCACCTTAGACTCATTTTGGGAAGATTACCATTCAAAATTCAGATTCCCGTTTGTGTGAATCCCTTCAGTTTCAGGAAAGTTCCACATTATTTTGTTACTGGAATCGTACAACTAAAAATAAACTTTAAAGCAGGTGTATCAATATCGTAAATAAGCGCGATTTTCTAAAAAACTCCTTTATTTGATTCTTACATCAGGAAAAATTCAGTTAGTATTGGTAAAATAGTGTGGCTGTAAAGTAGTAATGAACATTGATCCTAACTCTATAGGTTGCTGACTATAAACAATCATTTAAGGGGGTCGGCATGTCCCTATCCGTTCCCTACTGTAAAAGTAAACCATATCTTTAGGTACACATATCTCAGATTAACTAATAAAAGATTTATCCAGTTAATTCTTTTTTGTTGTTGTTTCCGCCACCACCTTAATTTCTTTAATTAGTAGCGATTGGTTTTTATTTCTCAAAAATTGTTTTCCCCAAAAAATAAACTCTTTTTTTTTTTTAATTAGTCATTAATATTTGGCGGGATGTTATTTGATATATTTTTTTAATGGACAAATTTAAAAAATAGGAATATCATAAAACCCATCGCTTAAAGACAAAGATATAAGTGTGGGGAACACTAACCAAAAAATGAATTAAAACTGGATATCTCTTGAGTAGTTTTATTGATATATGTCTGTACCTAAATTGTAGAAAAAATCTACTTTTTCGGAAAACGCCAAAAAAACCAACTTTTATTATGAAAAAAACGGGAAAAAAAGAAAATAACCTACCTTAGGTGCATGCCTGCTCCATTAGGATAGGGTTGTCGAGGGTCTTCCATATCTTCGTTTAAACATCTTTCTAACTCTCTTATTGGCAATGCTGAGACTGTTTACGGCACCGTTTTTCAATTTCTATGCATAGCTTTATCCGATTTTTTTTATCCGCACCTCGTCAAGCTCCTTCATGAACACGGATGCAGTTTGAACCCAGGATTGATTCCAAGTTTTAGTGTAAAATTTTTACCACTTTATTAATATTAACTCACGGTTAGTAGAGTAGCTATTACGCTTCACACACCACTCCTAGTCTGCCAAGGTAAATTCTTCATTACAAAAACTGCTTTAGGAAACCCACAGAGACCAGATGACACTGTGTCAGGGATTTCCGCTAGGTATTCTTGCGTGCCCCCGTGCAGGACACTTACGCAGCAGTATGCTCTTGAGATGAGATGAGACGAAAGAGAGAGGAGAGAGAGAGAGAGTCGCAGGAGAGACGAGGAAAGAGGCGAGATCCCCTGAAGAATAGGCTTTAATTTATTTTCAATCCATAAACAATTGGAGGGCCAGATGGGGTGTGGGTCCTTATGATGGTATGGTTGTTTCCTCAGCTATAAGCTTTCTTGAATTTGCACCATGTATCAGGTCCATTGGGAGCATAGTGCATGAGCAAGCCTTACAGCTGATTAGATGAAACAAGAATGAAAGTAAGTCGCCCAGACTGCTGCTTTCATTTTTCTGGCAAACTTATCTGTATTCCTCATAATTGCCAGACCAGTAATAATGTATCTGTATTTCACAACTATAAACAGAGTTAGTCACAGCGACCACGGCCTCCTATTCTTTTTACCGATCGGAAAGATCGTTATTTTCCCCTATTTTCTAGTCTTTAGAGGTTCGGAGCCTGGGTGCCGCATACGTTTTCCTAAACATAGAGCTTAATAACACTCTAACGTCTTTCTGTTACATACTCTGGGCCATAATGGGCGCTTCCTTTTGAATGGTTGGGAATGCAGGCACTGTCGCCCGTCACCTGAAGTAATATCTGTATTTGGATACCCCTAGTAGCCTTCTGATTTCCTGAACATCGTCAACAACACCGGACCATCCTCCATATTTCCACCACTTTGTGTCCCGGCATAGTTAGGCAGCCACCAATTACCTTCATGGGATGTTGTTGATTTTACGGTCTGTTTTTGCACCTACAAAATCTGCTAAATACCCTAACATCTACTACTTTCCCGGTATTAGCGGCAATAGCAGTAATAACACCGTTGTGTGAGACATGCCGCGGCGCTGCCAGGTTCCGTCAAAAATACCAGTTATATTCATATCGCCATCATTTTCAACCACAGCTTCTGTGGCTGCTTGTTTCATTTCTTCTTCACAAATTTCTTTTGCTGTTGCTGCAAGGGTTTTGTTGTATACCTTGAAAGAAGGAGGCTTTGGTAAGTTCATAACTGAACAAAAATGTCTTCGCTGCCTGCTCCCCCTTTCCCAATACAGCGAAAAGCATAAACTGCTCGAACATTTACTTCTGATCTACGGTTTCCTAATTTTTCACTGTTACTAGATGATACAGAAAATCCACACTCATTACACTTTATTTCAATTGTCACAGATAGGCCTACTCTGTTACTTGTTTGAAGTGAAAAGTGAACCATTGCATTGAGAGCAAACCGCTATGTCTAAAAGCAACTTCTCAAAACTCAGCAAGTTTACAATATCATTACTACAATTGTTACTCATACTTATGTATTGCTCATTACTCATCTAAACTACTAACTAACTTTTTCCCTGATGTTGCTCTGTTTATTTAGATTACAATCATCACTTGGTCCAGGAGTAGGCGTAAGTTCAGTGACATTGGAGCTAACACTAGGCCTAGCAGAAGTATCACCACACTTCCATTGTTTGTCTTCCAAGCTGGTACCCCACTGAATAAACTTTTACGTTTTTTAAATGTCTTACTAGGTACGCGCGAGGCATTTCGAATAAAAATATAAACTACAACCACTTTCAATAACTTTGGTAACTAAATTTCACCATTTGAAGCATAAACAATCACTGTCACAACATTACAAACACAAACATAACCAACAAGTCAGACAAACAATAAACAGAACATCTGACTGACACAACCAAAGTGTATCACGTGATGAAGTGTTGCCAACACAGCTATAATAACAAAAAAAATCTTTCGTAACAGTTTTAGAGTGAGTAACTATATTGAAGCCCAGTCGGCGTGGTGGAGCCACGAAAAAACTACGGTGCATACTGTAATAAAATGTCTCATAAAAAAATAAATATAATAATAATAACAGTAATTTTGGTATCAAATTAAAGCTAAAAAGTAGAGGAATTTAGATAGCTAAAAATCTAAAAATCGATAATTTTGACGAAAAATTCGTTCCGACCCCCCATTAAGTCAGTATTAAAGTTTCGTTTAAAAAACGTAATACTAGTGATAAACCCAGGCCTAGAAAGAACTCCATATTATAAACAATCGTTAATGTGTGTGTTAGTTTAATTTTTATGATTGACTTTTATCTAAATTTATCAACTAAAAAGCACCATCCAATTAAAAAACATGGATTAATTAATATTAATTATATTTTAATTTCCTCTAGAAACTATTTATTAAATAATAGAACTTGTTAATACATTATATATAATGCCCCTCCCGCTGTCAGTCGTGTTGTGACTGAAATATTCGTACAGTTCATTAGCTTTACGTAACTTCTAAAGAAAATTTTTTTAATTGTTAACTGTATTTTTAACAATATTGTGTTGTGGAAAAATGTTTATTAAATATAAATATGATATAAATTAATAGCATCGTATAAGTTTTTTCGAACACTTAAGTGCAACAATATTAATTTAAATCCCAGAAGAGATTATTACCATAATACCATATGACACTTTGACAATTAGTCGTTGATTCATGAGATACGACCACTTATTATGTAAGTTCTCTAAAAGTAGTTAGTAGGATTATCTACAAAAGTTGCATGAAGGAAAACTTTATCGCATGGTATGATTTGCTCAATTTATTTTCTGCCCACTGATCCAAATGCCTGACTTCGTCACATATACATTTTAAAAAAATTAATCGTTTGATAATTTTAGGATCAATCACAATCTGTTATTCCATTATCAGTAAGTATAAACATTACATTAAAAGAAAATGCCTTGGCATAAAACTCCTTACTTGATATTGCAGACGCAAGTTCACCAAACTTCTAGTATTCTTTCTTTTACAGTATTTTAAAATTCCAGTTGGATACAAGTAAAATAAATGTCTCGCTTTGGGTGTTTCTATGGACCAAAAAGAATTTTTTTCCAAGATCACGTAAACATTACCTAGTGGTTTCACTTGCCTTTACCCGTTGACCAGCTTCGAGAAATGAGTCCAGTTAGCTTCTTAAATTTAAGTTTGTTCGGTTATACAGTTCCACTGTAGGAATATTTCTGTAAGCAACTGTATTAGTGCATAGAAACGTTTTTATCCCTATATAAAATATTTATTTTGCTGTCATGTGCTAATATATTTTCTACATATTAACGCAACCCCCTTGTTATAACGATACAGTAATAATAAAGTTGTTAGCTTTCTTCTGTTTGCTTTTTGGCCAACCTCGGTATAGAGTACCCATGATTTCTTGGCCTTGGTCCTTGAAAAATTACAGTGAAATGGGGCTGTTTTTACGTCAATGTTTTCCGCCACATGAGATATTCACGTCCCTTCTCAATATCTTTTCTTGACCCAGCTGTCTCGTTTTCTTGAATGAACTATCCAGAATAAAGTGAATAAAAAAGGCGAAACAAAAAAAAAAATGGTAAACTTTTGTATCAGGATGTTACATTTTACTTGAATTATCTATAATTTTTTAAATGTTTAAACATTTTATGTTACATAACAAACTCCGATTTTTTATTATTGAAAGTCAATCTTTTCCTTTCATCCTCGGAAAAAACTGATTCAGGAACAGTGGCTTTGGAGACCTCTTCTTCATTAAATAAGACATTTGGCCAATGGCGCAGTGTAGTGGGTACGGCTGTTATCGCAAGATAACCAGATCAAGCAACGCCGAGCGTGGCTGCTGCTTGGACAGGTGACCGCTGAGCGATCCTGTTCCTTGCAAGCGGCCCGCCTGCCCGGTCATTGGTGATTGGTTCGGATTTCGGAAGTCACCTTTAAGCCGTTGGTCCCCAGGTTAAGTGTTAGAGAGGGCTATTTAGCCCTAACTTCGCCTGGTAAAATAAGACATTCTTTACTTTACTTTTACTTTACATCCGGGTTCTAGCCTTTTAATGTATGTAGGATTGATGCTTATATTATTTTAAAGGATTATATACGCATGTGAGTTGATAAAATATAAGGGAGATTATGACCAAATATTTAGCTTTAATTTTACCAAAAATAAATTGAGAAATGTATGAGTATTAATTGTAGTGGTTATAATAATATCATGTTAATATTATTCTTTTCTCAAATAGGTTCTAACATTTATGTAACATGATAGAGCGAAATGAAAACACATAACATACAGTTATGTATATATTTAAGTCGGTCTAGTATACAGCCAAAGAGCTACTTTAATATAAATCCGTGTGGTGAGGTTCATATGATAAGTTCATCCAACTAAACAAGACCATCTGTGAAGATATTGTATGTAGACAAATCTTTATCATGCAAAGTGCACGTTTCTGACAGCATATTGACTTCATCGTCACACACAGCAATTGCTTGCTCAACTTTACTCGCTCAGCTATAAAGATATTTAAAATGAATATTTCCAAATATGATATCTAACCGTTATTCAAGGTCAATTGCTTACGCAATTCAAGTATTGCGTATGCGCATACTTTATTGATCGAGGCAAATAATAAGTAGAATCTTGGTAATCTAAGTTAGTTTCTGTGACCCATAATAACTGTGAAACCTTAGGTAAATTAGACTGGCAGTGAATTTTTTAAAAAGTCGGAATGGACACATTTAGACCGCTGTAACTATTCTATCGAAGGTGATTATTTGTATTAGTCGTCACGTGAAAAGGGCAATTTAGCCACGGCACTTGAAACATCTTAGACCAGAAGTATATTATAACGGCGGTAGTTGAGGCTTTTTTACCGTAGTATGTCTTGAAACGTATATATGTATATATTGTTTTGATAGGGTGATCGGCCAAACTCAACCGTTCACCCTAAATAAATTATACTAAAAGTTATTTTAAACGTTGATGGTAGATAGATACGCAAAACTTTGTAACATATTTTTATTTAATTTTTGTATTAGTTTATCTGCATTTATATTTTTATCTTTAAAACTTTTCAACAATAATTATTTGTATATAGTGACAGGAGAATACTTTATTGAATTAATATAAAAACCTGTTTATTAAATAAATTTCCCCTGAAACCTTAAAATTAAAATTTTCACTACATTAAATGGCCTTTATCAAATATTAAATCTTTAAATTTTAATCCCCAATTGCTCATAGGAGCTGTTGTATTTTACAAGTTTTCACAATAAAAGGTTTTCAATGAAAATTAAAATCGAAATAAAAATTAAACTTTTTTATAACAAAGATCAAATCAAATATAATTTTCTAATTTAATTTTAAATGTACTGTACTTTTTATAATCAGATACGAACCAGAATAAAAATAAATTAAAACTTCGCTGTAAATGTTTTCGTATCACAAGTGTCACGTCCTGTTACTGTTGGCAAAGATTCAAAGTTTAAAACTGTAATTAAACTGTATTCCTCGAAATTAATATTCTACAACTTTAAATCTTGATGTATTAAATTTATTCTGACAGCTGCATATTAAATTTCTATTGCAAATAATGTCTTACTAAAATTAAAGCAGAAAACTTAGTTGAACAAATCTTGGTAACACTAGTTCTATCTTACAATTTTCCGTTAATAATTGCAGTACGCTCTGATTCCTTCTTAATTAATTGTTTTGTAACAGAATAATACAATATTTCCTGAAAGCGATGTTAACATTAGTTAACAAAGATTTTCCTTTACGGAAATCTCAGTTAGACCAATAAATGTTATACTTACACAAAATCTCGCGCAGAATAGTAAATGCGAAAAAAGAACTAACGGCTTCACAACCAAAATAATCCGCTGAACACTGAAAAAGACGCCCAAGATTCACTAG
Organism: Homalodisca vitripennis; assembly: GCF_021130785.1. NCBI lineage: Eukaryota > Metazoa > Arthropoda > Insecta > Hemiptera > Cicadellidae > Homalodisca > Homalodisca vitripennis. Next base: position 7,262 of record NW_025784781.1, read on the forward strand.
TCGAGATTTTACACCAAACAATTCCCGAACAGTAATTTCCCTCATCGGCTACGCCCTGTTTGGGGCCACAGGGCCTTGACTACCCAATTCCAAGTTTAGATAAATAATTTGTCAAACTTTCAAACCGTTATCGAAATCTACTTCCAGACGAAATCGCTGTAATTGGGTACCAAACATTCGGTACCTAATTCCGTAATTCGGTACCTTCGTGGACCCTTGCTTGATAAATGTAGTTTTTTTTAATCTACCTACGTTTTGACAAATTAACTTCTATTCTAAAATGTTTCGTGTATATTTTCTCATCCCTAATAATTTAATATTTTAATTTCGATTTGCCTATCTGGCAAATTCTACAGTTTAGCAATAGAGATTTTAGGCTAATAGTTGATTAACGCTTTGTGATCGAAGTAGGGTTGCCTAATAATAAATATGAAGTCAAGGCTCTGTAGTATAGTGGAAGCGCACTCATCCGCCAAGTCAGAGATTCGAGTCCTGTCGTTTCAAGCACTTTATGTGATTAAATGTTCATTGAAAAGTAAATTAGGCTAATGTTACTTATACAACTTTAATGAATGTAAATAAAAGTCGATTGATAGATATTAGCTCTTTCGATGATATGATTAGATTGATATTTTAAAACACATAAAGACAGAAACGGCCAAATAACAAAAAAATTGAATCGTAAAAAGTAAGGCCTTTGTTGGGTAGTGGTAGCGCACTCTACCGGTAAGTGAGAGATCCAGATTCAAGACCACAGCGGGAGGAAGTATTTTTTTGTGAGGCAACTAAGTAACTCATTAGTCTTATCAGTTATTACCCATTCTTATCCATTTGTGTAGTAATCACTAAAGATATTGGGTTATCGGGGAAAGTAGACAAACATTACGTACAGTTCAAACCAGTTTTAAAAAAACGACTAATTTCCATGCATTGGGCAACAATGGAGTAAGCACCTCCTGAGTACTTATGCTTTACTTGATGTTTTATCAATGAGTCATACTGTACAGTATTAAAGCAACATGAATAATAAATTCTAATCATCAGTTTTAAGTAAAGTTCGGATTACCTTAAACTTATTCAAGTACTTAACATGTGCAGTAAAGTGTGAATTAAGAAAAAATATGTTATGTAAGAAGTTTGAATCAGAAAAAAAACAATAATAATTATTTATTTCTGAGGATAACAAGAGAAGTACAATTGATTTAATTGGTAAATAAATAACGACATCTTAATAAAACTGTACACAACACTGTGTGTGTGTGTGTGTGTGGTGTGTGTGTGTGTGTGTGTGTGTGTGTGTGTGTGTGTGTGTGTGTGTGTGTGTGTGTGTGTGTGTGTGTGTGTGTGTGTGTGTGTGTGTGTGTGTGTGTGTGTTGTGTGTGTGTGTGTGTGTGTGTGTGTGTGTGTGTGTGTGTGTGTGTGTGTGTGTGTGTGTGTGTGTGTGTGTGTGTGTGTGTGTGTGTGTGTGTGTGTGTGTGTGTGTGTGTGTGTGTGTGTGTGTGATTACAAAGTTAAGGGACGAAGCGTAATGAATGAAGACCAAACATGCTGCTACTATGCTAATATTGCTAATAATTGCAATAATGCTGTTTTGCAATGAAGGTAAACGAACTTAAAAACTAATAATGAAACAGTTTAAACAGTGTAATACACAGGAACAGATGGCGGTGAGAAACCGTATCTCAGGAGAGAAAGGGTTGCCGAGCTGAGAAACTTACGGCGATGTTTGTCGTTCCAATCCAATCACTTTATTCCATCCTCTATACTATCTCTTCTTTATTTTGGTCTTATTTACATACTAATTAATTTACCAGTGTTAATGTTTTTTTTTTATTTTCGGTTTAAATGTATTTTCAATACTACTTTACTTACTTATGATATGGATTTACTGACAGGATGTGGTAGAAGCCTGTTTTGGTTGTTGATTATTATATTTTTTACTGTATCCATACGGTAACATCCAATTGGGACGAACTGCAAAAGGAAAAATATAAATAATGTATATCTTGTAGGCCAATACAAATAAATAAGTGAAAACACTTTTAAAATAATAAATAGACTATAACATAAGATATATTTTGAACCATAAACATAAATTTGGCTGAAAAAGAACTACTTTTGTGTTTTGTATATACTTTATTCATATGTTTCATTTAATTTTCAAGAACTTCCAAGAATCAGCACTGTATTAATCAAGTTATGGGTGTTCCCATACATGCACCAACTAACTACTAAGATAAAAATGCAGGATAATGTTAAGAATTTTTGAAAAATTTACTGTGTATCATTAGTAAATATACTTTAAATATTTTAAAAGTAATATTAGAGATAATGAAATATGATACTTTCTTACTGATTACTGTACCCAAAAAATGGTCTTCTCTTAAAAACATTGAATTTGTAGGCCAAACATAGAGGTTTATTAGCTTATAAGCAGGAAAGAGCCGTTAGTTTGTCAAGCATTAGTCAAAAATATTACTCGAGGGACTGAAAAAACTACATATCTAGCTAGGTCAAATATAAAAATGTAGCCGAACGATATGGTTAATAGTTTTACGTTTTGCATACAACCTAAGCGAAACCCGCTACGCCTGGTCTGGCGTACTCCTACTTTGTATCACACATTTAAATTAAATATTAAACATTTTAATTTTGATCAAATTCCTTTAGTTAAGTATGGGTAAATCTATTTTAAGAAAACATTGTATATGATAAAACTATTTCAAATCATGCTGTTGTATTTATACATATACAAATAAATAATAATAAAAATGTCTTTTTATTAGAGCGTTTCTAAGTATACAAACTTCTTTACAGAACAACTCAAGTCAATTCTACAACATACGCAAAATACTATAATTTAAATTAAGCTATCATTAAATACTACATACAAATAAATCATTGAAACTATATTAAATGGCTACTTACAGGAACAAAATCTACTCACATAATTTAGTTTTAATACTTTTCTTAAATGAAGCTAAGTTGACTAGACTTTTGAGGCAATCGGGAAGGCCGTTGTACACTTTTGGTCCGAAATAGGAGAAAACTCTTCCTTCAGAGCTCTACATTTACTCTAGCAAGATGAAGACTTCCTCCGTGACAAGAGACCCTTTGCAGAAGAACACATTTTAAATGTATGTAAATAATTATCAACCAATAATAAAAATGCAATCTCAAAAAGTAAATAGACCTGTCAAACGATTTGGGACCTTTATAGATAGGCAGAACTTAGTTTATCCCCACACAAGCATATTTAGCTTTGAATTATTGTGAACACGAGTGTGCCATTGAAACACTTATGTTTTATAAACAAAGATATATGTTAGTTTAAAACCAATCAAGTCGCAAAAATTGTATGTCCATTAATGTGCACATATATCAGTTGAAAAAATTCTAACTCCTATCAGTTTTTAAACGTTTTTCTTACAAGTTAGATAATGTTGATATTGTTAAACTATTTATCATATTACATGACGAGAGGTTTTAAAAAGGTGAAAATTCCACTTTGTTAAATTAGTCATAAACCAAGACCAGTTATAAATAAATTTGTAGACTATAACAACAGTACGGTCGAGTAATCCGTACTTTAATAAACTGATATTGTATTCCCCTCAACTGTATAACGAAACACGAAACTGTGACTTGCCAATTGTTTTAAAAATTAATGAGTCAGAAACGAAACAATAACACTGCTTGCCTCTGGCTCTTTCCATTGTTTGTACTTAGCTATTTGCTAATTGATTCAGTAAATGATAAAATGTTTCACGTACTGGCTGTTATATTTTTACTACTAAACAATATAGGTGTTTATCATCCTTCATAATAACAGGGAAATAACCTGTCTACTCAGCCATTTTGGAGGTACAACATCTTAATGGAGAGTTCTTTCACGTTATCTATAAAACATGATTAAGTTAAGGATAATATCACCTGACTATTATATTATGTTTTGCGCCTGTAGGAGCATTTCTGGTTTTTTAAATGACACTACAGCTGATTTTTCCCTATTTCCTAGATCAAGAAAATAATCGGAATACAAAATTATCATAAGGCGGAATATATTTACTATTTTACAGTAATTCTTTACATTTAGCCGGGTCAAACAAATTACATTGTACAACTAATGAGAAAAATTAGAAAATCTCTTTATCTGGATTGTACTGGATGGTGACTGGGTATAGCATACAAAGCTCTTTGTAGGTGTATCTGATTTTGAAACGAGGCAAAGAGATAATTTTTGGCTACTGTAGTTTTTATATCTCTATAGATGGATCTTGAAACAGAAATTCCAGGCATCCAGTCTGTTATAGTGTCTGACTTCTAATCCTGTACTGTAAGTAAGTCGAAATAGAGGTAAACACAATAATCTCATTGAATCAACCCTATCCATAGCTATGTTATGTAAAGTATAGACGGTTATAATTTATACTCCTAAGGTAATTAGGTTACATTCTCAAGAAAACAGCAACACAGCTGTTTATTTGTACAATCTGTTTAATTAGTACATGGTTACCGTGATAAGATAGAACTAAATTATAAAAGGGATTAAGTAAAGATTATTTGAAACAACTCGAAACTTTTCGATTGGTTTCCGTAATATTAAAAACGTTATGTTCACTAAAAGCGTCTAACGAACTTATCCAAGCCATTTTTTACTTACTACGGTGTAGCAGGTTCAGTTTTAATCCGTTATAAAACAGGTTAACTATTGCGTTTTGCTGTTATTAACTGTAATATTATTTTAAACTATTTCAACTTTTGTACGGCCGTTTTTTTTTTTTTTAATTAAGACATCAACAGATGAAAACCCTATTATGGATGCTTAGAGGTTTGCAATGTATAAAACCTCACTCTTTTTCATTCATGTCATAAAACGCTACAAGAATATAACTTTACATCTCTTGAAGGATGATTAGTTTTGCATTGAATAAGTGCATATACAATGAGTATGTGTATGTTTCAAGCATATAAAAAGTGTTTACTACAATGATTGTCCAATCTACAATTCTTCACAAACCAGTAACAACTTTTAATGGTTTTTTTAAAACTTTAATTTTAAAACATAATTTTAACAAAACATACCATTTCTGTTAGATATTTTAGAGTTTCTGGAACGTGATGTTCCGTGTATAAATAATTTGGGAAACATAATATACGAGTTAAACCTATTACGTTATTTTATACTTTTGTTCGTGGATGCAGGACCCTAGAATCTTAGCTTTGGATATACCTCCGATGAGACGAATTAAAATGGAGTGAACTAAACAGTATTGTACTCTAGGGAGCTGTAGGCTGGGAGCCAAATTACCGCTTGCTGTACAGAGGGCTGCCAGCCTAGGAGGATGTGGACTGTCCGCCAACAATTCTTTGTTGAAATTTGCTTACAGAAATACTTTTTCAATAAAGTGTAGATATTTATTTAACGAATGACAAATTTCAATTTAGATTTTTTCAATTGCTCAAATATTTATATTTTACTATAGTTTACCATCGGTACAGTTTCTTTAAATTTAAAACTAGATTTTATATTACTCAGGTTAAGTTTTAAAAAAATATTTTATATCCAATTTTTGACCAAATCTTAATGCATACACTGTTAGATCTAGTTTCGTTAAAGTAATTAATTTCAAGCTACTAAGCACTTCAGTGGCAATAAATTTTTAATAAATACTTAGAATATAAAGTATATACTGCTATAATAATGGTAGTCTTAACCTGATTTGTTTTTTTTGTTATACGTCTTTGTAAATAATTATAATAATCTTTTAAATTGATTATAATTGAAACTTCCAGAACAACAATACTATAGTTATAGTAGTGTTTTATATAACTCTGGAACAAGAACTAAAACCTCATATGTTTGCTTTGATTATAAATTTCATTAGGTTTGAGAACCATTATTAGATCAGTTTCTTGATTATAGGATTTGAAGTCCACCTACACCTATTATTGACATCTCAATTCGACTATTAAGAGCTGCCACTCACTAGATTTAGACAAAAACTAAAGAAACTTTCTAGTTGCAACCTGCTTATACGATGTAACAGAATTTTACGAAGTTGTTAACTCTTTAAAGTTACGGTTAAAGTAACCTTTTAAGTTGACTTTTGTTATACATGTGAACATGTTTACAACAAATAAATATTTGATTTGATTTGATTTATTGAGTTATCGGACATTGAGTATAAAACAAATCTGTATTCACATTAACATAATTGGGTAACCCAATATACAGTTACAGTTATTGTCAGCCCATGATGTAGGCATAAGTTTCTTGAATGGTTCAAGTCAGTGGGCCGGTTCGGTATCGTTTGTAAAATGTAATTGTCTTTTAAACATTTGATAAAAATGCTTTACATTTGGAATTACAATAACGTTGTGGAATTTTTAGTTGTTTATGAAATGTAATTGATTTTTTTATATTATTACTTTATTTATTAAATAAGAACAAAATATGTTTTTTTATTTAACTTTAAAGGTATGAAGATATTTTAATTACATGAAAACTGTAAATGAAACTGTGGGAACTGTATTTTGTAGATTAATATCGCTAATAAACCAACAAAATTTTTATAAGTGTGATCTCAGTTTTCATTATACTACATATTGTCGTATTTGATAGTTAGCAAAGTTGACATTCGTGTCGGCCTGAATGTAGGCATCGGGATATGTGATGATTGTTTACAGAACATCTTTCATTGTGAAGTTATGTGATGGCCGCGGAAGGGCCGAGAATTTCAGGCTGTATTAGGAAATTCAGAAATATATTCGTGTAACAACCGTCGGATAATATTCGAAACGACTGAGTCTGAGATTTGGCAAAACAGTTGGCGTGTGGCAGGCGAGCAGTGCAGACGTATCCTTGTTGTTTATCCGTTATCCTTATCTATTTGTCTTCGTTCACGATATGAGTGAATGTGCAAGTTGCAATGATCCCTTACTGGAAACTAATGATTTTGCAATGTGTTCCATCTCTGTAAAAGTGAATTTTATTTTGAGTGCACAGATATTCTTGAGACAACTTGGAATAGAATGGGGCAGACAGGCCGTGACAACTGGAAATGCAGTAAGTGTACTGTAAGTAAAGCAAAAACGTCCAAAGAAGCTAATATTATTAGTAAATATTTTCTTTATAAATTGCACGAAGAATTGTTAGTCAAAATGGAGGAAACGATTAAATTGCAATTTTTACAATACGAAAAAAATGTTGGTACCCAGATGAATGAGTTTTAAGGAGTCGTTGGAGTTTTGCTCTAGAAAGATTTACGAATACGACAGTACAATAAGTAGTTATTGCTCTCAAGTTAAAGCTTTGAAAGACTCTCAAGACTCTTTAGTAAAAGAAAATTGCAAACTTAGGGAGGATATTGCCCAGTACAAATCTCAAACTGGAGGGCTTGGAGCAGTATGATAGGAATAAGAATATTCAAATTGATGGGTGTGCCAGAGGGAGCCAATGAAAAAGTAAGTGAAGTTGTACAGAAATTCTCGAATGCTATTGGCGTCCCTTTAACCTGCAAAATGATATCCAGGCAATGCACAGAATACCTACTAGGCGCGAAGCAGTTCCCAAGTCAATTATTGTGCAATTCTGTAACAGGCAGACTCGAGATTTGTTTCCTACAAAAAGCGAAAAAAAAAAACAAAGTAAAATCGCGACTTACTTTCATGTGGAGTGTACCATTGACAAATGTTTATGTTAATGAACACTTGACCCCGTTCAACAAAAATCTTCTGTTTAACGCAAAAAAAAATTAAAACTATCTGGTTGGATGTATGTGTGGACGAAAAAAGGAGAAATATTTGCTAAAAAGAACGAAGGTGGCAAAACGCTTCGTGTTACGTCCCTGGAACAGATCGATAGACTGTCGGGTGTGAGTGGACAGGCAACAGTGTCTTAAAGTGTCAAATGAATAAAAGTCTAAACTGTAAATTTTGAAATTTTGTTATGTCGATCAATCCTGTTTATCAGTATAACTCAATGATTTAAAACATATTTGTGTTAAATATTAGAAGTTTGGTGAAACATTTCAATGAACTATCTATTTATCTTCAGAGTTTGCCTGAAACATATAATTTAATTGTTCTCACGGAATTCTGGATTAAGAGCGGTTGAGGAAGACGGGTATCAGATTGACGGGCTATAACATATTGTTTACAACCGAGACCAGAAGGACAGGCGGGCGGAGTCTGCATGTACCGTACGTGGAGTCTACACTGCGGTACGCTTATCAGCTGACCCTTGTCCCCACGGCCGAGATAATTGAACTGGTGCTCCACCGTCACCCACAAAAATCACAAACTCCAGATATCCGTGTTTGGCATTTATAGACAGTGTAAATTTACATTTAACCAATTTAAGACTGATTTTGGATTATATTTTGAGTAAGACAATTAGTCCTACCATTATTGTTAGGTGATATGAATCTGTGTTTGCTGAAGAATAATAATTCATCTAAAGAGTATTTAAATTTAATTTCGTCGTCATTCGGGTTTGAGAGTTTAATTAACACAGCCCTTCCCTACTAGAGTTGTAATTAATAGTCAGTCTTGCATAGATCATGTCCTTCTAAGAAATTCTTTAAAAAATCAAAAATTGAGTCTAATGTTGTCGTGCTTCATATTACTGACCATTATGCACTAAATATTTCTATGTCTGAGATTGTAAACATTGCAGAGCGCCCAAAATACTGTAGCTTATTGGATTACAAAATGTTTAGGAGGCAGTTACAGATGGCTAACTGGAATGATGTTTATGATGTTAAATGTTATTTGTATCTAATTTTTACAAAATTTATAATGCCTGTTATGTTGCCTCCTGCAAAGTAAAAAAAGCTAAATAGTATAAATAGAAAAAGAAATGTGTGGGTTACATATCAACTAATTAGATTAATTAATAGGAAAAATAACTTGTATAAAATGTACTGTAGGAATAAATTGTAATTTAGTTTTATGGGATGAATATAATAATTTTTCAAAATATGTTACTGGATAAATTAGGAGGGTTAAAATGAGTTGATTATTATTCTCTTATCGATGACTGTAAGGGTGACCCGAGAAATACTGGAGTGTTATAAAAGGAATTGTAAAAAATAAAAACAAGTCAGTGACTGTTATTAGAGTTGAGGATAGGTTTGTTTGATGTAAGTGGTAATGAATTTGAAGTTGCTAACGAATTTAATAAATACTACACATCTGTAAATTTCAAAATTAAAATCTGAAGCCTTTGGAAGTGATCTGTTTTTTTGAGAGTTTTAATAAATGTTATGTTTTGATTGTATATATGAAGATGTCGTAAATGTTATTAATTTAATTTAAAACAAGCGTAGCAACTGGTATTGATGGTATCAATATAATGACTATCAAGCAAAACCTATATATATATATATATATATATATATATATATATAGGAGTAGATAGTAATAATGGGGTTCCTGGCACACTTTCGGAGCCAACCGAAAAGCAATGTAAAATACTGTTCAATGTACCATAAAGGAAGCTGAGAAATAACACAGCAAATCTCAATGAAAAAATTAACCGAATCTACAGTCGTTCGTCTCCCAAAAGCGATCGGTACATTACTCTGTGGAATGAAAAATTAACCAAATCTGAGCTTCTACTTTCTTAAGCTGTGCTTTTGTAAAAATGTTGTCAAATCTGCTACGAATTAAAGGATTTATCTTAATAAAATTTAATCAATTTAAAACATTTTTACTAAAAACATACTTTTAATAAAAAACTTTTCTACTAAAAAGTCACCAAACAACATGAACTCACCAAAGTCTCTACAATTTCTAGCATTAAAACAGTGCAACAAAGATGAATTCAGTGAATTGCCGGTTATTCTCAACAACAGTTGATACCCGTCTTTAAATGAAACAGAATTAAAAGAACTTGTTGTAGAGTACTTTTGCAGAAAGAACGAAAACTGCACACGTGTACACACAAAAAACGAAAAAAATAAGGGGATTACATATTTAATATAATTACGAAAGATATTGAAAAGAAAGTAAAAAATAAACAAACACAGAGAGTTTTTCCATCGTTTTTTTATGACATTTTTCCCATATTATACGTTCTTTCAAGATAATCAAGACTTAATTGATGAATTTTTCTTAGGATTTTTGTGAGTATCAAAGATTTATCAACACAATTCATTAAAGAGCATTATAGAATTTTTTCTTATAGAATATAGCCACATTTTGTGTGAAACTAAAGGTATTACTGTAGATAATATTCCATGTGATTCCTATGAAGAAAGACACCAACTATGGTTTATCAAAACAGTACTATGACGTGGGGAGGGACTGCAAGTTTTAGAGTTAAGACTTTATTCTACAAAGTTAATTGTTATAATTTCTTTATCTTTTATAGTCTTCTTTTCCAGTAACAAATCAAGTGTAATTTTTCATTTTTGTTTAATTCTTTAAATCTTTTTTTCATCCAAAACAGTCAAAAATCTGTTCGGCAAGTGTACTTTACAATCTTCCAACTCGGCAATTATTGTAAACCCGAATTTATCTTTCATTTTTCTCCAAATTCAAGATTTTTGTACTTCTTTTTTTCTTCCAATTCATTTAACTTCTTATACTCTTTAAACTTACATTCTCCAATATCATTTAACTCTTTCAAAAACTCCATTTAAATAGAAAAAAATTTAAAGGACGGAAAAAAATGAAATTCGCTAACCTTCACTCGAGAAGTCGGGGAGAATGTGAGTTAAAACCGCATTCTTTTCAAGAGGTTCTTCGTTTAATTTCTCCAAATGTACTATAAAATCATCGAGGATTTCTGGTTCAAAATCATAAACAAATTCAACATCCAGATAATGAAAAAATACAGGTAATATCTTTTCATAATAAACGTGTGTATCGATACCTACAAACCTAATGTATTCTTTGAAAAGGAAATAATTTTGTCAATGGTTCCAAGAGATAAGTAAAAAATTTTTATTCTGTTTTCTAAATTCTGTAACAAATTTTGTTTGAGCATCTTGTCTCCATATTGCAATTTTGTAAGCAGGTTATTCAAATGTGTTAATTTATTTCGAAATTTCTTAGGTTTAGGTCTTTCTAACAAAATTAAATTACAACCTCTACAAACTAAATATCTTTTATCGATAATTTCTCCTCTATTAGAACACTTGTAACAGTCTGGCATTATACTCTTCCATTTAAACAAAAAGATTTTTTTATAAATGGAGATTATGGAACTAAGTCTGCCGAGATATAAATTTTTCAGCGCAAATGTTTTGTGTTTACATTTCTACAACAGAGATAAATAGAAAATAATTTATTCTATTGTACAACTATTTAGGATATTATGTGTACGATTATAAAGATTATTACGGGAGAAATCGGGATTTTTCAGTGGCGAAAGAGTATATTTTTGAAATATTAGAAGGAATGAAAGAGAATAATATGAACATCATCAATTATTGTTAAAGACATACAAAATGAGTGTTGTTAGTGTGCGGTTTTTTTGCGATAATCTACTTAACTTCTAAGAAATTGGAATGGGAGAAGAAGAAAGGTATCATATATTTTTATTTCAAATCAAACTGTAGATTTGTGACGTCTGCTGTGAGCGTTTGTACACTAACGCTTGACCTCGAATCTCATTTTATTGAAACATGTGAGAGGCGTTTGTGTCACTAACGCTTGACCTTGCTTTGGCACACGCCGTGTGTGGTACAAGGACAGTAGTGACACCAAACAATGACCTTGCTTTTCTCACGCCGTGTGAGACAATGAAATCACTGTAAAAACACTTAATTCTGTATTACAAATGAACACTTTTACATCACTATTTTCACACAATGTTTTATCACAGTTTAGAATGTCTACACAAATTCACAATCTTCTTGTAACGTCTTTCTTCGAGTCCCAAATATAAAAGTAAACTTATAAAATATAATAACACGATGAATGGCAACGCCCAGTGGAACACTTCACTTCACTTATTAACAAGAAACACAGAAACATCACACAATCTTCTTACTTCATATAAAGTCTATATATCTTTCTTTCTTCAACTTGCAAATACATTAGAATCTTCTAATTGATGATATATCTTGTTAAATTTCGTTAAAATAGAGGAGGATCAAGCATGACTGACTATACGTGGCCAACGCCCATGATGAAAATTTTTTCCGTGCGATAAAACGATTATGAATATCGAAGGTAAGTTTTATTCGAATAATAAAAATCGATGGTTACAATCGAGTATTTAATGAACTGTTTATAGTTTTCCATATGTTATATTAAAATAAGTTGAATATCAATATTATAAATTTTTCAAACCTTGTTGTTAAAAAACCACTCACACAACCGATTTTAATGAAATTTGGTACAACATCAATAAGTAAATAACTTAACTCTTTTTTACGACTTAAAACTTATCCATAAGGGTGATAATCATCCCCTATTTTCTTAATATTCAAAGAAATAAATAAAAAAATTTTATCCGGGAAAAAAATTCATGAAACTTCAAAAAACAAGCGAGGTATCAACACTTAAAAATTTTGCAATGGAAAATAACAAAATTTTCAAAATCTACCCCAATTCATTTCCCCTTATCTTTATTTTAAACTCTTATATCTCGAGAACTGATTGGAAGCTTTTTTGATGAAAATTTGGTAATATCATGGATCATAAATATTAAAAGTATTTTTTAAAATCAACCAGCTTCCGGTCCATGACCCTTAGAAATAGTTTTTTTCCTAATATCATTCCCTATTTATTCAAAATTTTTTTAATGCAATTTAAAATGTAAACTTTTATCAATGTCATTATAACAATTTCCCTGTTAAAGTTTTAAAATACTATCCGACGTAATAAACGCGATTTTTACTGAATTTCTCTATTATGAGAGTAATATCGTTCTATAAATCATACATCATAGGCTTAAAAAATTCTCCTCAGAGACAAACAACAACATAACAAATCGCGTTTTGTAACAGCTTTTTTTTGAAAAATCCATATTAGATAATTATATCGTTTCTTTGAAGCCAGAAATATGTTGTCAAACTCTTTGTTTGTATCATATGACAATAAATAGGTCTATTCGTGTGTCTTAAAAGATTACTGTAGGATTGTAAATACATTTCCTTATTATTACAGTAAACTTTCTTAAAATCTTGATACATCTGATACATGGATTCTGAAAAGACCTCCTGAAAATGTTTTAAATTTTGTAATCTCATCTGGATAATAAGAACCGTTCAATTTTACTTCCTGATATTTTTTACATCCAAACATATCCAAACTTTGAAGGATTTTTTCTTGTAATTATTCTGTCTACACTGTTTGAAAAGCCTAATAATAACGAACTTAGGATTGAAGATATTTCTATAAATGTTTGTAATATCGAACCGAATAAGTTGTTCCGGAAATACCTTTTTTGTTGCAATACAACTGCCAATCTAGAAAATTAAACATAATGTTTTGACCTTTTTGTGTAATTTCATCAATCAACCTTATTTTACTCGTTATTTTATAATCAATCATTGGAACTCTAATAAAAAAAATCTTGTTAATTGTTATTTTTCCATCAACAGGCCATAACATTTCCAGTTGCAGTCTTCAGAATCACATCATCGTCTTCGGCTCTTTATTTAAAACTTAGATAAAATCCTCCTTTATAGAATCGGTAATAGTAACATTTTCAAAAAAATCCGAATCCCAAAATGAGATAAATTTTCCTAGCTGCTTACAAAAACACCAAATTTAAAATCTGATTCAAAGCCATTAGAAGTTTGAGAAAGTAACATCACTTTTTGACATACGAAATAGTTCCTTTAATTGTGCTTAATTGGCCACAGTTTTCGACTTCTTCTATCAATTTAATTGTGTTTTTCTTACTTCAATCTTAGAAAATAAAAACGGTATAAAAATTATCGAGTTTTTTTAATCTAAACATTATCAGTTCCAAGATAGTGCTTGGACCATCTTGTTTTGTTAAAGTTCCAGAATATATAAAACTGGAAAGTCTAGACGAGCAAAAGTTATCTCCAAAATCAATATTAAAACTCAGCCAGTTCTTTTATTCGGTTCATTCAAAATGTTGTTTACATAATTGGATAGAAAATTTTTTAAACTCCTGCCCTTATCAATAATCACTAGCATATTTTCCTGTAGTCCCGCCATTTAATAAGAGAAGAATTTAGAAATTTTAAACATCATGTATCATTTTTTTCATCGATCTAATGTACGTTTTTTATAAGGAAAAGGATATTAAATTTTAGTAAAATAATTAAAAAGTTTTAGAGTTATTTTTATATTGATCTACTTCGTCATATTCAGGATTCTCCTTCCTTAAATTTTGCGATATCGGTCACATATTTCAAAAAATTTGCACAGGATAGTAACCGCAATCTATAATATTGTTCCAAATCAAACTCGAATCTTTATTTTCATCCAAAAACTTTATACTCAAGTGTTGATGGAGGAAAAGAACAGACATCATGATCATAAACAATTAGATCGCTCTCTCGCTCTCTCTAAACCAATATTATAATGCACAATGCTTAATATATAGCCCCTCCCCCCCCGCACCCCCCCCCCCCCTCCCACACCCCCCCCCTCCACTGCCTGTTTAAAACTGTGATGTGTATGTGTCGCGGTTTACCGCTATCCCACTCACTCTCACTCATCTCTTTCCGGTGTCATAATTCATATTTTTTTGAGAAATGTCATCCCAATGTTCTTTTTCAAAATCTCTTTTGTGTTGCATTATAAAAAGATACGAAAGCCACTGTAATGTCAACCCGGCCCCCACCCATCTCTTATTTATTAAGAAAAAATTTCAAAATCAGAGTTTTTTATAAATTGGCTCTTTTATGATGTTACATTCAGCACATTTTCCACCGAAATTCTTGTAACTCCGTATAATGTTTGCATAGTTCTTTTATATCGTTGTGTGGCAGTTTTCTCTTTACATCTACACACAACTATATGAGCGCCATTTATATAAGGGAACATTTAGTCATTTCGTAACCACCTACTCCAATTAAATCTGTTGTCGATGTTTCAAAAGTTTTATCGACATCTACTTTAAATATTTCATTAAAGTTGTTCTTGCCTAGTTTATTTACTTTTATTCGAGATATATATCGTTGCTATTACACAGAAGTTTATGCATCACATAATCTCAAAGTTGTTTTGTTGGGCCATACTAAACTAAAACTTATCGATAAGCACTGCTTATTTTTTATAACTTTTTTCTTGTAATTTCGCCAAAGTTTTCTTCTAAGTTAATTAATTTATCATTGAAGTAAAAGATTTGATTAGTAACTACTCTATTTAAAAACTTCACCATTTTTTCTATCGGGTTCATTAATACCCTCTTGGAAATTTAGCGAAATCTTCAAAAAAATGTTTGTTATTTTTCCATAAAGATCGCCTTTATATAGATTGAAATTTTCCTCAAAATTTGTAATTTTTCATCACAATTTTCTATAGATCTTTTACTTCTCGCTTCAAGTTTTTCATAGACTTCCCGTTGTAAAAATCTTTAACATGCTGTTTATGATTCTCATAATTTTGTTTTAGTTCATTAAACAATTTAATAGGATCTTCTAATTGAATCATTACAACAACATCAAAGGATTTAATTTCCTTTACTACCACCGCTAATTCTTTTTTCCTTTAAAAGCTAAGGCATTTTTAACATTCGGATCATGTAAATCAACAATATCGATGTTTTCTGATAATTTTTAGAGTTTTAAAATTTGTTCTTTAACAACAACATCATGTTTGTCAAAACCAGGTCGAACACCGACAATTCCCTTTTTTTATTAGCCAAACTAAACATAATTTTTTTCAACTTTGATCGCTTCAGTAAATTTCATCAGCTTTTTCGATTGGAGACTTAAATTGGTAAATAATTTTTTTTTTTTAAATCATCAACTTCTTTTTCCAATGTTTTTTATTTTATCACAACTTCATTTGAACTCATGAAATTTGCAAGTTTGTTTATCATATTCCCGCTTTAAAATCTTCAATCTCGACAGCAAACATATCTGAATCTGGAAGGTTTTGTAATACATTTTCTAACTTGTTATCAAACTCATTTCTCAAACTATCAAAATTCAAACTATTATCTACATTTTGAATAATTTTGTGTTCCAAATACGTCAAAAATATTTTGTGAATCCATATTTATTAAGCAATAATTTGTTAACAACTTCTTAAAATCTTTACCAGTACTCATTTCATTCAAAACAAAAACACATAAATGACCACAAAAAGGGGACTTTTTTGTCTTTTAATCT
>NW_025784782.1:0-23350 GCF_021130785.1 Homalodisca vitripennis
GGAAAAGTAAGCAGTCTCTCATTTCATGGCAACCGATTCTCCTACAGACTAGTCGTAGTTAAATAATGATGTAATAATTCCTCCAAATTAACCTAGTGTGTTAGTGTACGTGCCCAAATAATGTTCATGAAAATTCCAAATAACACATTAAAAAAGTTAAATCTGGTAAATTCTGCTGTTTCTGTGAAGGGTACTGAAAGCGAATAACATGTGTATGTAATGTTAACTGTGTTTGCCTATAAATTGACTAAAAGCACAAAGAGGGACGACTAGTTTCTTTTTTAAACTTTCTCACTTTTTAAGAACTATTTTTTACTTAATAAAATGTATTATGAATGAATGAATGAAAAATTTCTTTATTGTTGTCAGTTGTACATTTTACATACAGTAGATCTTAAACTAAAATCAACAATAAAGCCCGAGGTAACAAAATACCTGTTCGGGAATTACACTAGTACACATAAAGAAACAGCAACTCGAAAAAAAGGACTGCCCTACCAGATCCTCGTAATGATACACTCTGAAACAACTATAACTAGATTAACTTCTAAAAAAAGTAACATAAAACAGAAAATATATGTGAAATGTTGATCAGATGTTCAAGTAAATTATAATATAAAGTTACAATGTAAAGTGTAATGATCATACTATAGTGTTGTAAAACCTGTCTACATCTTCTTCCAATAACAAAAACATGCCGAAGCATTTTAACAAACTTATTTTTGATTTTACATTTTCTTAAATATTCTGGTAAACAATTAAAAAACTTTGGTCCTAAAAAAAGATAGAATTTCTTAAACAAGGTTAGATGGGGTCTCGGAACTTGAACGTTTATTCTTCTCTGACTATAATGTGAATTTGCATTGTAAAAAACTGCTGCTTTGATTATAAAATGATTTTAATACTTTATAGATGTACAGATTTTTTATCGGTAACACATTTAAATCTCTAAAAATTGGAGCTGAACTCTCCATTTTATTTTTAAATTTTATTATTCTTATGAAATGTTTTTGCAGAGTAACAATTGGTTTGAGGGTTGTAATATAAGTTCCTCCCCAAATTTCTAAACCGTATTCAATTTTAGAATTTATAAAGGCAAAATAAACTTGTTTAAGCAATCCTGTATAGCATACCGTTCTAAGAGAATAAAAAAGTCTAACATACTTCACTAGTTTAGACTTAAACTTCAGCTATATGAGATTTCCAATTCAACTTTGAATCTACCAGTAATCCAAGATACTTAATACTATCAACCTGTTCTAAGTTTGAACAATTACACACTATATTATTATTAGAATGACAACTCAAAACATGGTATTTAACAGGTGAAATAAAGGATACTTTTCTACATAAGTTAAATAATAAGTATTTGGTTTTAGGGCTCATTAACATGAAATTATTAGAAAACCACCATCTTAAAGCATTTACATCATGTTGCATACTCAGTTGTACTTGTGCTAGTGAGTCTGCTTTATAAAATAAAGCAGTATCATCCGCAAATGCTACAATCTTGCCCTTGAAATTACCATTGCACAAATTATTAATATAAATTAGAAAAAGAGGGCCAGACAAAACTGATCCTTGGGGGTATCCCTATACTTAGTTTACCTACTTCACTGAAAGTTTTATTAGCTCTAGTTACTTGGGTTCTATCTGTCAAATAAGAAACAAAACCATTGCAAAGCAATTCCCCTGATGCCTGCGTCATGCATTCTATTTAAAAGTACTCGATGATCCACTGTATCGAACGCCTTCATGACGTCGACAAATAGTCCAGCGCACACTTTTCCTTCATTCATGCCTGTGTAGACCTGAGACATGAAGTCCAATAAGGCAGCACTTGTATTTAACTTACTTTGGAACCCATACTGTTTTTTACTATAAAAACTATGTTTTGTAAGAAAATTCACTAGCCTCACCCTTAACAACTTTTTCGAGTATTTTAGAAAATATTGAAAGTAACGCAATAGGTCGATAGTTGCCAGGATCTGATCTGTCATTTTTTTTGAAGAGTGGAGTGACTACCGCATGTTTTAAAATTTTTGGGAACTCTCCTGTCGACAAGCTAAGATTTATCAAATAAACTAGCACGTCTGTAATTGATTCGGATATTTCCTTAATGATTAACAGGTGTAATATTATCAAAAACCAGGAGCTTTGTTATTTTTTAAAGATTTTATTATATTGCTTATTTCTTTGTTATTAGTCGGATACAAAAACATCGAGTCTTTTATTGCCACAGTATGGAAGATATTTTGGTGACAACTATTCATACGAGTGGGATTGGTGTTTTCTGCTTCTATTGTTTGTCTCAGGTCTACTGCAATTGAACAAAAGAAATTATTCAAAATGTTGGACACCTCTTTCGGGTTTGAAGTTGTAATATCATTGTGGTTTTTCACCAGAATTACACCTGAGTTTTTAACTTTATCCCCTACTAATTCCTTTATAGTTTTCCACTGTTTTTTTGTATTGGTTTTTATTTGACTCTATAACATGTGAATAATGCAATTGTTTAGTGCGCTTTATTTGGTTTTTTAAAACTGTTGTTAATAATCCTGTACCTATTTCTTAAATTCACATCATTAGGCCGCTTAGCAACTTTTTTGTACAAATTATTTTTTTCTTTAACGGCTTTTACAATACTTGCATTGATCCAGGGTTTTAAAAACTTATTACTAACGTTTACACGTTAAATCATTATGTCATTGTATGATTCATGATTTGGTCGTCCCTCAGAGAACAGACTTCTAATTATTCTGGACCTAATTTCTAAGCCTAATATGAAAATCACAACTTGAGTTATTGAAGCCGGTCTTATACATTTTCAAAAGTGAGAAAATTTAGCCATTTGAACTGTATAGGTGAACAAAAGTATTCGACAAGCAAGAAAAATCAGCAAAAATATATTTAAATGTTTAAGTTTTTATAAATAGCACATTAAACTGATTATGTTTTTTACTATTGATAGCATAAATGAATTTAAATTATCTATATATTATTAACAGAAGTGTTTGGTAAAAATATGAAACTAAGTTAATCCTTAGCCTTGGTCTTGAGTGATGGAAATGTGCAAGGACTTTTATCAGACAGAATGACTGTAAGGGTAAGTACAGTAACAGGTTGATAGTATTAATTTGTGTTTAAGTTGGTGCCGGATTTATTATTTAAACCTAACCTATTTCTTATCAAACCCTCCATGTTATTGATCTCTCCCTCTCAACTTAAAACAATTTTTAAAGGTGTACTGATAACCAGCAATAAAAGCAGTTCTTTCAAACATGACAACTCCAGAGCAACTTTGGAAATCAAATCAAATCAAATCAAATTCTTTATTGCCTTTATACAAGTTTCACAAGCATGGCATCGTCAAATTAGAACAGGAACAAGAATAAAAATTCAACTTAATACTAAAAAAATATTAAGAACATTTCACAAATATAATATCGACTGTAGGGCATGAGTTATTATATTAAAAAATTTAGTTTAAGATTAAAGACTACATCAAAGACAACTTAAAACATTTAGATTCATACATTTTGAGATAGGCTGCAAAATTCAATAAATTCCTTAATGTCATATACACTTAGCTCTATCAACAGTAATTTTAACTTAAATTTCAATTTTTTATCATCTAGACATTTTATTTCATATGGTAACATATTATAAATTTTTCTTACCTAATTCAAATGTCGATTTAATTGTTGTGTGATAATTACATTGCCTAACTCTAAGAAAGTTACTCTGTCTAGTAAAATAATCATGAACTGAGCTGTTAGTAGGAATTAGATCTAAGTTAGCCCTAATATACATTAACAAATTCAACAGATACAACGAAGGGACAGTAAGAACACCCAGACTTTTAAATAGAGGCTTACAATGAGTTCTACAGCTAACACCACATATAATTCTTAAAACTCTCTTTTGCAAAATTAAAAGCTTTTTTTACATTATTATCACAGCCCCAAACAATTATTCCATATGACAAATGGCTTTGAATGTATGCATAATAAACAGACATCAATATATCTAAATTTACATATAATTTAAGTCTTCTAATCATAAAAGTACATTTAGAAATCTTTTTACAAACATTTACAATGTGAGAGTCCCATTTAAGATTTGATTGCATTGAACGTCTAGAGGTGAATGTTTGGAGAGATCTAGATTACAAATCATCTTACAAGAAGGAAGTACACTTTTGCTCCAAAGCCAATCAAGTTACTGGCTCTTAGTCAGTCGAGACCAGTCTGTATCACAACCATTCCTCCTCGTTTTGATGTGCAATCCAATGATGCCATTCACTATGACATAGCACTTGCTAATAATTACATAAGGGAGCTTGTCTCCAGAATGAACAATATAGATCTTATTGACTTGGAACTATTCGAAAGACATTGTTTTACAAAGCATGGACTGCACTTAAACTATAAGGGAAAAAAGAAGTTAGCGTTCAAGATAATTAGTTCAATTAAAAATCTAGTTACAAAACAACACGTAACTGTTGCATCTGGAGATGGCAGCCTCACTGTAAATAACTTAGAAAATCCATCACATGACAACGTAACCAACTTAGAAGCCATAAACATACTTAACTCAAACATGGCAGATGTTATTAAAAACTATAGACACAAGAAAAAAGTGGGGTTCGCTCATAGCATCTCTGCTGATTTCCACGATAAAGCGCCACATGACAGCTGGAGTGGCAGTCGTCTTTAAAAAGCAGTTTGGGAAACCTAATACTGCCCATTGCATCACTAGACATTTGGCTCTGCAGGATAGTCCGAATGGTGCTTCTGTGTATAGTTTAATAACCAAGAGTAGGTATTACAACAAACCAACTGCACAGGATTACAATGCTGCCTTTTCTGACTTGGAAGCGAACTTCAAGAGTAGGGAACTGGATCATTTGGTATGTTCCCCAATTGGTTGTGTGCGTGATAGAGTAGATCTGTCACATTTTATATGCAACATAAAAAAATTTCAACGTAAAACCAGGGCTAGAGTCACTATAGTCTCATGTCCTGAAGAGTCTTATCGGACCCTGAGAAATGGTATGTCTCATGAAAATTTCTTAGTACAAATGAATAATCTGATATATGGAAACTCAAGAACTTCTTTCTCATCAGTTATTTTTAATAACAGCACAACCAATGATCATGCACCTGCTGACCAAGAAGATAAGGAACACAACCGTTCTTCACTAAATGTAACACCTCTGGCTCATGTTCAACCAACTGTAGCAGCCTCGAAAACAAGTGCAAAAGTTATAGTGGTTCCAGGTGACCTCACATACAGTGAGGCACTAAAGCAGAGTATGAGTGAATGTGTATCAAGTGTTTCACCAGTTGTAATTAATGTAAATAAAAGTCAAGAAGTTTGTACGGTCAACGAGGAAGACCTGCTTGTAAATAATAGTTTAAGATCTGAATGTTTAGTTGACTCATGTAATGATTCTGACAATGGTAGCCAAGAAGAATACAATAGTCCACAATCTAGTTTTTTAGATTTGGGAAAAAACCGAGTAAAAATAATGTAGTCCCCTCTAAGAATATTAAGATTAGTTCATTTCCTAAGGAATGTGAAAATGTAAAAATACTTTACCTCAATATTCAAGGTCTTAGTAATAAGGTAACTATTTTGGATAGTTTCCTATCTGATTTAAATAATGCTTATATTGTTTGTCTGACTGAGCATTGGCTATGTTATGACGATATACTGTTTTCTTTTCCAACAGGGTACCATTGTGCTGGAGCTTTCAATAGGTCCAACCATATTAGAGGGGGTTCTGTGGTGTTTGTCCATAACTCTTTGCAGACTAGAGTTTGTGACATAAGTAGATATTGCTCGGAATTACACTTTGAGAGTTCTGCAACTTTTATCGATGAACTGAATATGATAGTAGTAGCTGTCTATCATTCACCAGCTGGTGACTCCGATATCTTTTTGGATGCATTAGATAACTTACTACTTTTTCTTTCTAACTGGAGGGATTACTCTGTGGTGGTCGGTGGTGATTTAAATTACAAATTTGACTTAACCACTAAAAATGGACCTGCCTTTGCACTACAAAATCTTCTAAGACAGCACAACTTCCTTTATCTGAACCGTAATGCCACAAGGGGCAAAAATTGCCTGGATAACGTTTTTATAAATAACAAAAATATTTCGAGTCATGTCTCCTGCAAAATTATGGATTTTCCTTATTCTGATCATAATGGTATCCTAGTAGACATAAATAAATTCCTAAAATATAACAGTGGTCCTCATAGCAGTGTCAATAATTTTAAAACTATTTTGCCTAAAAAATCATTAGATAGTATTGTAATAACACTAGCCTCATATGACTGGGATAAATTCATGACCCAGCATAAACAATGTGATGCAGTTACATTTTTCAATAATTTCTTTTCAACCATTATAAATGTATTATTTTATTTTAAAAAAACTAAAAAAATCAAATGGAAAAAATTATAATATATCAGGAAATGAGTGGTATACCTCAGATTTGTCTGAAATGAAAAGTAATCTTATATACCTTCATAAAGTTGCAAAACATGATACCCAGTTATGGCAAAGTTTTTTAAATCTAAAAAAAAATTACAGACAAGCTATTGCCTTAGCAAAGCAACGCCATAATGAACATTTTATAAATACAAGCAAAAATAAATGCAAGGCAGCCTGGAAAATTATTAATAGCAACAACTGTTTTTCCAATGCCAGTGATGATAAGCCTGGCATTAGTCCTGACGTTTTCAATCACTATTTCATAGACTCTGTTCTCAATATTAAAGCCAACTTAGACAATGCAACAATTCCTGCAAGTGATCTGTTAATAAAAAGTAATATCAATAAACCCTCTCAGTCTTTTCAGTGGGCTAAAATAACATCAGATCATATTCTAAATTCAGTTCAAAATATGAAAAACTCTGACAGCTGTGACGTTTATTGTATGTCTAATAATATGATAAAGCAAATAACCCCTCACATTTTATCTCCATTGACACATTGCTTTAACCTTTGTCTAAAGGATAGTTATTTCCCCGAGGAGCTGAAAATTTCAAGAGTTTGTCCGGTTTATAAAAAGGGACTCAAAAATAAACCAGAGAGCTACCGCCCGATATCCATTATTCCGATTCTTGGCAAACTGTTGGAGGCTCTAGTGCATAAGCAAATTAGCAATTATCTCGAAACTAACAATCTTCTTAGCTCTGTGCAATTTGGATTTAGGAAAAATTGTTCCACTTTTCAAGCTCTAGATAAATTGTTGCGGGATGTGTCTCTGGCTTTGGAGGATAAGGCCTTTGCTCAAGCCACTATGTGTGACTTGAGCAGGGCTTTTGATTGTGTAAACCATAATGATCTTATAAGGAAGTTAGCATATTACGGTTTTGGTCAAATGCCGATTTTATTTTTTGAGTCTTACCTTAATAACAGAAAACAAAAAGTTTGCATTGAGGAAAGCTGGTCTCATGAAGTAATCGTGAAGTACGGAGTCCCGCAAGGATCCATACTTGGACCTTTGCTGTTTTTGATTTGTATAAATGATCTGCCTGCTTCAATTACAGCTTCAACCATCCTTTATGCAGACGACACTACATTTTTAAATATTAGCAAAGATTTAAGTGAACTTAGTTTAATTTCAAAAAATTCTATTTCAGATGCTTCAAATTGGTTCACAAGCAATGGTTTCTTATTGAATGAATCAAAAACGCACAATATTATCTTCAGTACGAGGACAGTTGACAGTCGTAACTTAAACATTAGTCTCTCAGACAATGTAAAATTCCTAGGAGTATACATTGATAGAAACATGAACTGGGACTCTCATATTACGTATATTTCTTCTAAATTGTCAAGAGTAGTTTACCTCCTTAGGCGACTAACCTTTTCTGTTAGCACCGACTATGTCAAAACCGCCTACTTTGCATTTTTTCAATCAATACTTAGATATGGGCTGGTTGCATGGGGCAATGGTAGTAGGATCAATGACATACTGATCCTCCAAAAAAAGGCCATAAGAATTATATCCAAATCATCTAGCTTAGAACACTGTAAACCGCTATTTAGATTACTAAACATTCAAACTGTCATAAACCTGTATCTATTTGATTTAATTCAATATATTTTCCAAAATCCAAATTTAATAAAGCCCATTGGTGATACCCATTCGCACAATACAAGATGCAAGAATTTATCAAAAATAAAATTTAATAGATTAAGTAAAACTTTAAACAGTCATCAGGTACTTTCCCTGAAGGTATATAACCATCTGTCACATTTAATCCCAAAGTTTGACAAAACACTTTTCTTAAAGAAATATTATTTATGGCTTTTGGAGAACCCATTCTACTCTGTAGAAGAATTTTTCTCCAATAAGTCTGTTTTGTTTTAATAAGATTGTTATGTTTTCAATGCAGACCCATCGATGTAACTACAGTGGTACCATTGTTATTTACTGTATAGTTCTTTGCATTGCCAAATAATGTAAATTATTATTAAATTACATTAAGTGCATTAATGCTGATATTGTTGATGTAACTGTGTTGAAACTTTTAACTTTTAACTATCTATGTTGGACTTGGCTACCAGAATGTGCTGTATTTATGACTTTGTCAATGATCATGAGATTTATACGACAATAAAGTGATTTTGATTTTGATTTTGATTTTGAGTTATTATATTAAAAAATTTAGTTTAAGATTAAAGACTACATCAAAGACAACTTAAAACATTTAGATTCATACATTTTGAGATAGGCTGCAAAATTCAATAAATTCCTTAATGTCATATACACTTAGCTCTATCAACAGTAATTTTAACTTAAATTTAAATTTTTTATCATCTAGACATTTTATTTCATATGGTAACATATTATAAATTTTCTTACCTAATTCAAATGTCGATTTAATTGTTGTGTGATAATTACATTGCCTAACTCTAAGAAAGTTACTCTGTCTAGTAAAATAATCATGAACTGAGCTGTTAGTAGGAATTAGATCTAAGTTAGCCCTAATATACATTAACAAATTCAACAGATACAACGAAGGGACAGTAAGAACACCCAGACTTTTAAATAGAGGCTTACAATGAGTTCTACAGCTAACACCACATATAATTCTTAAAACTCTCTTTTGCAAAATTAAAAGCTTTTTTTACATTATTATCACAGCCCCAAACAATTATTCCATATGACAAATGGCTTTGAATGTATGCATAATAAACAGACATCAATATATCTAAATTTACATATAATTTAAGTCTTCTAATCATAAAAGTACATTTAGAAATCTTTTTACAAACATTTACAATGTGAGAGTCCCATTTAAGATTTGATTGCATTGAACGTCTAGAGGTGAATGTTTGGAGAGATCTAGATTACAAATCATCTTACAAGAAGGAAGTACACTTTTGCTCCAAAGCCAATCATTAGTCTCTTGGAAAGTTATATGAAACGCTGAGTCAAGAAATAGAAGCTTTGGAAATATATTCAAATGTAGTACTCACAGATGAAGGAGCTTGCATGGCCATGGCCTTTATTACTAATTCAGGAGGATGCAGGAAGTTATTGGCTTGGAGACTGCTTTTTACTAAACCAATAGTATATCTTACAGCACATACATTGCTCGAGAGCCATCTTCATAGGATTTGTTGATTGTAGTAAACTAATTCCAGATGCTGAGAAGAGAAACCCGTGTTTTGTTTTCATTATATCTGTTATGCATTGGAAGTGTAAGCAATATTGTTTTGCTAAAACGTATCCATTAAAAAATTATTTAAGTATACTTGTGGTCGGTTCACTTATTAACTTTGTGAGTAGGACTGTTGTGAACTATTCAGATGTGTATGAATAACCCAGATTGCAATTAGGCCTTCTCAGGTGAAGAATTTGATAGTTACAGATAAGAAAAGATCACTTCAGGAACTCTGAATTATTTCCATTACCAAACAACTATATTACAACTGACCTCTTGTGCAAGTGTCGGGTTCATCACTATTGTCACCGCAGTGGTCAAAGCCATCACAGTGCAACTGCGCTGGGATGCAGCGGTGATTCTGGCACAAATAGTCTGATCCCGTGAAGCAATCTTGAACATAAACATAACCAATCTTAGACAACAGTACCTACAGTATTCATAGATTTGTACAAGCTGAATAAGGTTGCCAGACAATAAGATTTGGAATAGAATGTTCAAGAGAGAAACATTGTGTATAACTATTAAACAAAGTGAGTGACATGTTAAATCTGCAACTTTTCTGGAGGTAGTGGTATTAGGATGTCAATTTTGACCTCATACAAAGCTAACTCAATCTCTTTTTAATTAGTATAAATGACCTTCCTGCTTTTATTGACTGTAAATCAATGTTGTATGCAGATGATACCACTTTCCTCAACATTAATTCAAACATTGATGAGCTTAATATCTTGGCACAAAGTGCTCTGGATAAGGCATCGGATTGGTTTAAAGCAAACGGTTTTCTTTTAAATGAAGATAAAACCCAAAACATAATTTTTACTTTAAGAGCTATTGATATTGATAATAATTTAGATAAATATTCAAATCAAGTAAAATTTCTAGGAGTTTGTTTTGATAAAAATTTAACATGAGGTTCTCATATTGATTACATTAGCTCAAAATTATCTAGGGTTATTTTTCTAATTAAAAAGCTTACTAATTGTATTGAAACAAATTATATTAGATCCGCTTATTTTTCTTATTTCCAATCAATTTTTAGATATGGTTTAATATTTTATGGAAACTGCAGCAGGATAGATGAAATATTAAATTTTACAAAAAAGAGCAATCAGGATCATATGTGGTGTTAGTTTTTTGGAACATTGTAAACCTTTATTTATAAACTTAAAAATTCAAACTATTTTCAACTTAGACATATATGACTTAGTTTTGTATACTTTTCAATACCCTAACAATATTAAGTATGCTGATCATAGCTACAATACTAGGAGTAAGGCAAGTAGGCTTACTACAATCAATTTCTGCAGACTAAATAAAACCATTAATAGTCACCAGGTTGTTTCACCAAAAATTTACAACAAATTACGTAATTTAATAAATATATACCCTAAAAAAGTGTTTTGCAATAAATTTTATAATTGGCTTCTAAACAATCCTTTTTATTCTGTAGATGAATTTTTTGCTGTATCCCATATTAATTTATAATTATATCTAAAGCTAACTAAGGATAATTGTTTATATTTCATGGATGTGTTTACATATGACTTATATTTTAGTATGTAAACATGTATTTATTTATTGACTTGGCTACTGGCTGTAAAGTGACTTTGTCGATGAGTGCAAAAACTTAATATGACAATAAATATTATTATTATTGCTTGTATCTTAGTTTAAGAAACATCAACTGTAATGTAATAGATCTCTTGCAAAAACTTCTTTTACTGTCTGTCATTTGCTAGAAGACTATATCAAGGTCATCAGGACTGTGCTTTAGTAACTACTCAATATTATGTGGCTTCTCTCTAAGGGTGCCCAGAGGGGTGGATATGGGAGGAAAATTTTTCCTCAAAAATAAATTCAATTATGTTTAAAAGTAATGCACTTGAATATGTAAGTTGATATGCTTGTTTAGATACCAGAGTGTGTGATTTACCTTGGCAGTAATGTGTGTTAATAATCTATTATGCAATAGTGATTATTCAATCATGTACTATAATCCCATAAAATGACATTCAAGGAAGATCTGCTCCCAGATTCCAAATCCAGTATATATTTTGACTCAAGGATACCAATACCCTATAGAACTTTAAAATGGTCAAGTAAAATATGGACCATTTATGGTGAGTAATGAAAGTACCAACTAAGTTCCTAAGCCTTGTTGTAATTTTAATAAACCCCTGTATTTGACTGTTTCAGTCTAGATTTCATGATTGTTGGCTCTCTACTACTCTTTACCAAAAATAAAGAAATAGTATATTATGGTACAAAATCAAGGAAGAGCTAATTGTCTTAATCATAGTCAAGCAACAAATAATGTATAAAGGTCTTTATTGCACAAAGTCTTTATCAAAGTCTTTATTGCACATTACATTTGAACATTATTACAATTTGTAATACAAACAGGTGCATTGTCATAATTTTATAAACAATGTTAAATTTAAAAGTAAAACAGTGAAATTTCCTAAAAGTAAGACAGAAGTATTCAACATACACACTTATTATGCTTGTGCATGTTCTGGGATGTTTATATAAATTTATTTATTTGAAATATAATTGTCTTGTCATTTAATATCTCATCCGTACTATAATAGGCTTTTTTCAATAATATTTTTTTAATACATTTATGAAATTGAGCTTCTTCAAGATGTTTTAATGGTGTTGGCAAACTATTGTACACACGAATACCCATATATAAAGGACTTTTCTCTAATAAGGTAGTTTTATGAATTGGAAACAACAAAAGATCCTTATGTCTGGTGTTATAGGTATGCTGGTTTGTGTATGAACTATAAAGATTTGGATGTTTGTGGACCAGATTTAAAATGTCCAATATGTATAAACATGGCAGTGTAAGTATTTTTGCTTTTTTAAATATAGGACGGCAGCTTTCTCTGAAGTTTGCTCCCATCATTGCTCTTACCACTGCTTTTTGTGCTATGAAAACTTTTCCTTTATGAAATTGAGCTTCTTCAAGATGTTTTAATGGTGTTGGCAAACTATTGTACACACGAATACCCATATATAAAGGACTTTTCTCTAATAAGGTAGTATTAAAGGAATGTACTACTCTTTACATGGGTAAACTGCCAAGTAAATATTTAGTCTTGAATATTTAGGCATGTTCTTATTTTTCTCTCTTTTTTATAAATCCCAGAGCAAAATAAACTTTAAGAAAGGTGACTATTTGTCTGTAGTTGCAGATAATCCTTCAAGCACCAATGGTGGCAGTTTGGAAGTCATGTTAAGCTGTACTTATAAAACAAAAATGGATGCAATTCTCATTTTTCTTTATTAAAATAAATGAAGCATCCAAATAATAAAAGTAATTTTAATTTGTAAAACATTTTCCTCAATATGAAAACATTTAATTAAGATAAAGCTTGATAAGTTGTGAATACCCTATTTTTAGGCTTACATGGTCGGTGTTATAACACAATTTTTTAGTTTACACCATATTAAAATGTTGCTAACGCTGTTGTGAAAACTAATATTTCAACTGGTCTACATTTGCATGAATAGCATTTCATCTGGTATTTCTTATAAATACCATGTTAATGCAACCACAAAATGAAAATGAGTATTTCTGGCTTTTACATATTGTTAATATTAAACAAACCAGAGGTAAAAGTTTCTATAGAAAAACTCTTGAGACTTTTTAGTACAGAATCATAAAACAAATATAATGTTTTGATACTATCTAATGAAAAAAAATATTATAGCATTATTATTTATATTGAAATATTTAAATAAATCATCCAGTGGTACAGATGAATACTCTTCCAAAACTGTAAAGCATTGTGCAGAAGAATTGACTCAACCTTTTACATCAATCATAAATAAATCGTTTTCCCTAGGCCAATTTCCTACAAAACTTAAAATCTCCAAGGTATATCCCAAACACAAAAAAGGGGCTAACAACTGACCCCAAAAATTGTAGACCCATATCATTAATCTCTACATTTTCTAAAATTATAGAAAAAATTGTATTGAAGAGGCTAATGACGCATCTTGCAAAACACAGCCTTATTACCAACTGTCAACATTGCTTCCAAAAGGGAAAATCAACTTTATCTGCCATCATAAGCTTGGTTGAGTCCATAATCGATAGTATAGAAGAAGGACAATTTGTGACTGCATTATTCCTAGATTACAGCAAGGCCTGTTTGGGACACAATCTTATCTCCAAAAAACTTGCAGCCTTGGGAGTAAGAGGCTTAGAAAACAAGTGGTTTGACAGCTACCTAAAAGGAAGATCTCAAGTTGTGGAGATTAAGCATATAACATCTAACCTCACTAGCATGTTCAGATCACACCCTAAATTAATTACAAGAGGAGTCCCACAGGGATCTGTACTAGCACCCATCCTGTTCATTCTGCTGACTAACGATCTCCCAGCCCTAATTGAAAACAACAGTACCAGCTGCATAATGTATGCAGATGATACAAACCTGATCTCCTTTTAATAAATGGCTCAGCTGAAGAATTGTATAATAACTCTGTTCATTCTCTACAAAATGCCATTGCCTACAGCAAATTAAATGACTTGGCGATAAATCCTGACAAAACTACACAAGTGCATTTAAGCAAGAAAAAGTCCTACCTGCAAGCATCCCCAATATATCAGTGCTTAATCAGACTAAGTTTTTAGGTGTAACTCTAGACAGCGGCCTCACTTGGACAGATCACGTAAACAACATTTGCAGAAAGATCAGTACAGGTATCTACGTTGTTAAACGTATCAAATGGGTTAGCACTCTGGAAGCGGCAAAAGTAGCCTACTCTGCATTAGTAGAGTCTCACATTAGATACAGCCTCATAATCTAGGGAACCTTGTTAGGGAACCTTTAGAGAGTGCTTGTGCTACAAAATAAGGCAGTCAGGACCCTTGCAAACCTTGAGCCGCTGCAAAGCTGCCGACAGGCCTACCAGACTTTGGGCATACTTACAGTACCTGCACTCTACATCTATGAAGCGATCTTACTCGTCGACAAATTACACCTGCAGACTTACATGGATGTTCACAATTACCCCACATGCCATGCCTCAAGGCTTAGACAATAGACAATAGACAATATTCTTTATTAACATATTCTTCAAGAACAGTTTTGCGTCAAATATAACATGTGGAATAAATTCATAAAAATGTACATTGTCAAGTGATTAAACATGATTTGAATCAAGAACAAAAAACTCATCAAGAGAATAAAATGGATGTTTTTTTAGCCAGTTGCCAAGCCGTTGTCTCAGGTGCTGGTCATCTGTCCCCTTCACTGCTGCTGGAAGATGGTTCCAAAGCTTGGATCCCATGTAGCTTGGCTTCTCTTCATATTTGGTCAGGCGGTGTACAGGGAGGCAGTAGTTTGTTGCATGTCGGGTGTTGTATGTGTGCAGTTGTGATCCAGTCTTGAGTGGATTCAGAGTCTTTGTTCTAGCATATGTTATGGTCTCAAGTATGTACAAATTCACTATAGTTAGGATTTTGAGCTCCTTGAACTTTTCCCTACATGATTCTCTGGGTGATAGATCACAAAGTGCCCTTATAGCTCTCTTTTGTTGAATAAGTACACGTTGCACATTTGTCTTGGATGAGTTTCCCCAGACCAATAGCCCATATCGAAGATGCGTCTCAAAAAGAGAGTAGTAGGCTATTTTGGCAGTGTTGAGATCACTAATGGTCTTAATTCTTCTTATTACGTAGATTCCTGTGCTTAATTTCCTACAGAGGTTATCCACATGAGGTGTCCAATTTAGATGTTCATCGAGTGTGATGCCAAGGTAGGTGGTGCTGTCAGTAGTTTCCAGGTCTGGCAGTCTTGTCACTGTTTGTTTTTTGTTTCCAAAAATTAATTGTTTTGTCTTTGATTGGTTTACAACTAAGCTGTTCTGTTTACAATAGTTAATTGCTGTGTTTAAAGCTGTGGTGGCAGTGGTTGCTATAATATTTGGATTTTTATTACCTAGCAGTAACACCGTGTCATCAGCATACATAAGTGGTGTACAATGGCTTTGTACACATGAAGAGAAGTCATTCGTGAATAAAATGAACAAGACTGGTCCCAGTACAGAACCTTGTGGCACACCTCTTGTTGTAGTCTGGGTTTTTGATTTCACAGACTGAATTGTTCCTTTATCCATGTGTTTAATCTCTACTATTTGTTTTCTGTTGAGAAGGTAGCTCTCAAACCAGTCAGGCTGCTTTCCCCTCAATACCCAGGTTCTTAAGCTTTCCCAGAAGTTGATTATGGTCCAGACAGTCGAAGGCTTTAGAGTAGTCAAGGAGTATTGCCATAGGAATGTTGTCAGATTCTAAGTGGTCAATAATAGTTTCGACTAAGTCAACTATAGCTGTAGATGTTGACTTTCCTGCCATAAAACCATGCTGTTTGTTGTTTAACAGGTTATGTTGATACAAATGTTGTAATAATCTGGCTAGGACAAGTTTCTCTATCACCTTAGAAAATGTGCTGATAAGGGAGATGGGCCTGTAGTTGTTTGCATCAGTTACATCACCTTTCTTAAATTTTGGGTAGACTTTTGCTACTTTTAGTAGTTCTGGAAATTTTCCTTGGGCAAAAGACTTATTAGCAATGTCAGTTAGTGGTAGCTGGATTTGTTCTTTGCAAGCTTTTACGATTTTTGCTGATATTCCATCCACCCCTGCAGACGGTTTTGCTTTGAATGTGTTAATTACACTGATTACTTCCTGTTCTGTAGTTGGGTGCAAGAAAAGGCTTGGTATGTTGTGATGTTGGTTTTGGGGAACTGGGAAAGTAGTGTTGATCTGACCATTTTGTTTTAGAGTGTTATCTGCAATCATGACAAAGTGATCGTTTAGATGGTTCGCAACGGCAGCTGGTTCATTTACTTCCCGTCCTTCTATATGCAAAGTTGTTGGTAGCATTTTTCTTTCTCCCATCTTCCTTTCATTATTAATGATTTTCCAAAGTGTTTTTGGTTTGTCATTTGATAGGGCAATACTCTTTGCTACTTCTAGTCGTTTAACAGTTCTTAGTTTCAGATCATATGCTTTCTTTTTTGCCATTGCATCGTTCTTGTCCTCTTCTCGTCCTGTCAGGTTGTATTTATCAAATGCCTCAAGGAAAATGTTCTTCAGTTGAACTGTCTCTCTGTCTGCAGAAACTTTTTGCTTTGTTCTTTTCCTTTTTGACTTGGTGACAGGGCAGGTTATGTCCAAAGCATTTGTCAGAATCTTGCAAAAATTTTCATATGATTCATCTATAGAGACTGACTCGAGAACTATTTTCCAGTCTTGTAGGTCTAGCAGACTCCCCATGTTCATGATGTTTCTCGAACTGAGTATTCTATTTTCTGAAGTCAAGGACTGATCTTTGTGTTTCATTATGTTTCTAATTGTACATAGTTGGGCAGTGTGGTCTGATATTGCTGTATTAATGATCGTCACATTTAAGTATTCATGGTCCAGGTTTGTACAGACACAATCTATGGAGGTCTTTGATGTAGGCGTGATTCTAGTAGGAGGAAGAGACAGTCGTGTCATGTTATGACTTAAGAGAATTTCCGACAGGTGTTTTTGGTCAGGTCCACTTTTTATAATGTCAATATTAATATCTCCCATTATTAGCACCGGGTATTTTGATGTCGGTATTTTTGTTTAATATCTCCGACATCATCTCAAGGTCTTCTTCCAGATTTCCCTGGTTTCTGTAGATACCCAGAACATAAACACATGTATGCTCTGTCTTAATTTTTACTAGAGCACCTTCTAATGTCAATTCTCTACAAAGATCAGATATGTCAATGGCCTCAGAGTGTAGTGAGATGTTTTCACTGGCATATATTGCAACCCCTCCCTTCTGGTGATGTTTCCTGCTGAAGTATGTGATTAGTGTATATCCAGTAAGTCGTGTGTTAAGCAGGAGCGGTTGTTTTAGTCCATGTTCTGTAAGAATAAGTATGTCTGGTTTAGTACTGATTAGAAGTTCATTTACATGATCAATTTTGTTGGCTACTCTGTCAGTGTTTTGGTGGAGAATTTTAAGGATGTCGTGTGTTTGTCTTCCATTGCCAGTTTTTGCTATTTCTAGTCCTTGGTTTTTGCTAGATGGCATTGTTCTAAAAAATTACTTGATGACTTCTGAGACATTGTATTAGTACTGTCATTTGTTCTCATGTAGGTGTCTGCTGTTCTCTTGATTTCGGTTGAAGATTCACCTATGTATTTGTTGAAGAAGTCTAAAAAAGTGTCATTGCTTTCGCGAATTTTTGCTGTCATTGGAGGTCCTTTGTGTACTCTAAAAGTTCCAAACACTTTGGGTTTTTTTTAAGGTTTTCCTTTGGAGTATATTTTGGATCTTTCTCCAGATGTTGCATGGGTAGGGAGCATTGTCCTTTTTGTTGACTAAGACCTGGATTTACTCCATTACTTGTTTCTTCTGCCTTTTTGGCAGGGTGGAGTATGGGCTGTTTTGATTTGCTCTTAGCCATCTGTAGTGATATGCTGAAGTGGTTTTTCTTGATGTTAAGAGTTTTATTTTTATTGGGAGTGTTGGCTCTCTTAAGTGTAGACAGGCTATGGATTTTTAGAGAATGGGGTATGGTGAGATCAGTTTGCTTGTTTGCTTCCAAAGTTACTTCTTGTTTACTTTGAGTCATCTCTGTCTCCAATCTTTTTACTTCTTGCTCTAAAATGTCTTGTTTGGATTTCAGTTGAGCCATCTCTAGAAGCAGTAATGTAATATCAAAAGAAGATTCTGGTTGATTTTTTTGAAAAGTGTCTATTAGTGTCTGACTCCTTGTAAGGTCTGTGTTCTTCAGTTGTACAGTCTGCAATTACTTCATTTTGCTTAATTTCTCTTCTTAGTTGTGTTATTGTTTTTTCTAATTCTTTAATCTTTGTTAGGTATTCATTGAGGGTTTGAGTTTGTTTACAGTCTTGTTCTTCAAAAGCAGCTTGCAGATGAAGAGTCGGTGTTGTTTCTCTTTTTCAAGTTGTTTTTCTGTTTCATAAACGTTTTCTAGAAGAATTTCTATTTTTTTAAGGTTATTTTTCTTCAGTTTCTTTAGTCTCCTCCAATTTTGCTTCTAGAGATGCTAAATTGGCCATGAGATTGGTCTTTTCCTTTTCAAGAATTCTTTTTTCTTTTAATAGTGCTGCACTGATTTTAGCTGCCATTTCTAGTTTTTCCTCATTGTTGTGTACGCCATTCTCTTCAAGGCTTCTCTCCAGTTCCTGAATTGAAGTATTATGGGGAGCGCTACCATTTCGCAACACAGAACAGCCCTCTTTGAAAAAAAAACCATCATACATAGGCCGAAAATTTAAAAACCTCCTTCCAGACTTCCTCTGAAAACCTGACAGACGACAGACTGAAGAACTCACTTAGAGAATTTCTGCTTAAGAATCCTGTCTACACTATAGAAGAGTGCCTGGAATCTGCAAATGCAAGAACTACCATGACCTTCAACATTTAAACATCAATTTTTAATTCACAACTATTATATTACAATTGTATTATAATAACTTTGTATTATAATCAGACAAATTACTATTCTTAATGATCATGTAATAAAGATACTTTGACTTTTACTTTTTTAACATTTATTTTGCTCTGGGATTTATTAAAAATAAAAACAAATAAGAATATGACTGATTCAAGGGTTATTATCAGCCATATGTTTTGGAGCCTCCCTCTGCAATTGAGATACTCCACTCTTTAAAAGAATTACAATGGATTGTCTCCTACAAGGCATAGCCTTGTAAAATGCTACTCAAAGTGGTAGAATTCAAATAATATCGAACAAATTAATAATTTAAAAAGTTATAATAGACTTAAATATAACCACCACTCACCCATGTAGGTGAAAGAGGTGTAAACGATGGCTAGCCTGGAGACGGAACTAAACATGCCTCGAAGGCTGACGTTAGAAGCCAACGCTGAGTGGCAGTATATTTTCCCTGCGTGGTCGAGAATGCCCTAGACCCAGCTGTGCCACCGGATGTCGCACCGTCTCCAATATTGGGACCCTCTGACGTTAGACCTTTGTCGCACCACCACTTCCGTGCTACCAGCTGCAACATTCCACCATTGACAAACTGTACACTCTGGTTTAGTTTTCCTGCACATAGCACATATGTTATTTAGTCTCTTCAACATTTTAATTTTAATTTTCTACTGTCTTCTTAAAAGTAATCTATCATGTAAAATTTGCTGCTGCCACAGATTATTTTCAAAAATTTAAGTATAGCATTACAAACAAAGTCAAGAAAAGTAAGAATGTGATGTTGATATGTAAAAAATTATTTATCTATGTAAGAAACTGTACAGACAGTAGTCCACACTTAGTGCTTAACGCTAGAGTGCACAGCACGTGGTGGCACATTGCAGACTTTTAGCGTGTTTAGTTTGCATAGTAATAACATTTTAAAAAAACTTTTTGAACAGTTTTTATGAAAAATACTACATTTTTGAGTCAACACATGTAATCATTTACATCATCACTTCTCCTCGCTGTAAACCTTCACAGTTAATGTGGTAGACATTAAAGCATTGTTCAATGCTTTCTATTGCATGCCATACGGATGCTTGTGACATTTTACCAGTCCTCACAGATAATATGTCTATTCAACAAGAGCATAACAATGAGGTGAA
Source organism: Homalodisca vitripennis (assembly GCF_021130785.1). Taxonomy (NCBI): domain Eukaryota; kingdom Metazoa; phylum Arthropoda; class Insecta; order Hemiptera; family Cicadellidae; genus Homalodisca; species Homalodisca vitripennis. Next base: position 20,330 of record NW_025784782.1, read on the forward strand.
GAATTAGGAACATACATTAAATTGTTGGCCCGCATTTCCAGGCTAAACTAAGGTTTCAGAAAGTATGTATACTTTGTTTGACATATTTCAGGTGTCTACTGTAAGAATTCAGTACCAAAACAACAGTAACTTGTAACAGCACTGTAACTTTGGTAACGCAACTGTCCAGACAGTGCCATGCAGTTTTGGCGAATGGCTGTCCATACAGTAGCCTGCAGTAAAACACTAAAATAATTTCTCTCATAAAAACACATTATTATAAAACTTAAAAAATCTTAATAATAAGGAATAAAAATCAATTCAGTTCATCTCGTGGTTCAAATTACATTTTTAACAAAGATAAAATATTAAATATAATAGTAAAGACTCTTAAAGACTCTTAGTAAAGAGCCTTATACTTAGTCTTATATTGTTTTTTACTCCATAAAATATGCGCAAAGTCTGACAAACGGATTAAAACATACAGTAGTGCTCCTATTTAATTCAAAGAATTTAATCATTAAGATTTTAAAAAGTTGTAAATATAAATCTTAAGGCTATGGGGTGAATCGCATTAATCCTTAGACAGGTAAGTTTTCAGTACAAATAAAGCAGAATTCAAACAAATATACATACACAAGTTACAACATACAGAAAATTAAATATAAATAGGACTGCAAAAATAAAGATATAGCTTATTATGGAAGAGCTATATTTGTAATACAGATATTTTGTGCGGTCTGAAATCAGATGTTCAGATTTTTATTAGTTCTTGCAACTTAATTAAAAACAACTTACGTATTATTATAGTTAACATTGATGTAATCCATCAGTATTAAACTTAACTGACAATATACTAGTATATGCAACCCATACCTACCCACACAAAAACTAGCACATGACACCATGTACATACAAACTGTATTAATAGTGGGTTAAGACTGACATTGTGGCACTGTATGAGAAAAGCTAATAGGCATTTTTCATTGTGAAAATTCTTAAATCTGTAATATTTAAAAAAATTTATATATCCAAACAAACTATTCAAGTTGTCCTTGATAATCACCACCAATAACTCAATATTTATCTTATTCCAAGAAGGGAAGACAAAATAAACTAAACACAGCCTTCATTATTTAGTGATAACCTTAACTGAGAAAGAGTAACTTCAATATACCCATGTCAAGAAATGTGGAGATCTTGAGGTAGATGTGGGTCTTGAGGTGGTAGAAGTTGGTGGGGGGCCGGATGAGCCAGATGCAGTCATAGTACTTGACCGGACCACCGCGTTCCACCATGTTCATCATGGTGATGGCTCCTCCAAGATTCTCCACAAAGCCTCCACAATCTGAAGAAAAAATATTGATTTATAATTTGTTACTATACAAGGTGTAGAGTTACGCCACACAACGTGTTGTAACAGGCTTCGCTGAGGTTGCATGAAAAAATTTCAAATCTATATTTCATTTCATTCTCGAGATTTCCTGCGGGACTTTATAAGTCCATAGAAATTATGTTTTAAGACAATTTAAAAGTATACATATGAAATCTTTCTTGATATATCATACTACATGATAGTATATTCACATTTTTTTCATTGAATTGATTTTTAATATACAGTAAGTGTACCAATAAATAATATAAAACAATACAAATCTACACAAGAAATCAGTATAAAATGATATATGTGTTAGGATAGTTAGGCTGCATATGTCAAATTTGTTGTATGTTTTGAAAAACTTATGGGTGTATTGAGTTTGTTTACAAATTTATTTTGTATGGCCATCGGGGTTACCCATAAGACAATGTAAAAATATTTGCTAAATGTTGAGCCAAATGCCATGGTGGAGTGACATGTACCATCATCCAAACTCAGTGCTCCTCATATATAAATAAAGCTTCACGTACAACTTAAAGCCAGTTTCGTTTTTGAGATATCCTCCATACAGACGGACAGAAATTAAATTTGTCCAAGCCCATAAATTTTTGCAAAAGCTCAGCTGTTAATTTGTTAAGATTACAGATGCCCTGTCAGTGTGTACTGAGTGAAACGTGAAACCAAACTACTCTCTCTTTCTCTACATGTGCAACATGAGGTTATGCCACAATCAATATGTTCAGAAATGCAACACACAATAATTTTGAATGACATAATATAAAACATTTAAAAAAAATACCTTAGTAAAATATTAAGGAATATACATGAATTGGCTTTGATTAGTTTGAATTATTTCGGGCATTTATAGCTGATTTCTAATAACTTTCACACGAATCATCAAAGCTGTTATCGATAAATTTTAACCTTTGTGTAACATTATGTTGGTACCTGCTTTGCTCTTGACATGTTAACCTTGAAAATCTTTGTTTGCATTTAATAATAATTAATTTAATAGTTTCAAAAGTGTAAAAGCATATTTTTGCTCATTCAACATCATAACTATTATTACTTTGTCATCTTTTCCAATTAGAAAGAATTTCTAATCCGATTTAGCATGTTAATTACTTCACTAATATCAACTTATTAAAATATTAAAAACAAGTACAGATGGAGTTTGTATGTTTGAAACTTATGGTGTATGAGTTTGTTTAACAAATTTATTTTGTATGCCATCGGGGCTACCCATAATCAATTTAAAAACTATTGTGCTAATGTTGAGCCAAATGCCATGGAGTGAACATGTACCATCATCCAACTCAGTGCTCCCTCATATATAAATAAAGCTTCACGTACAACTAGCCATTCGTTTTTGAATATCCCTCCATACAGACGACAGAATTAAATTTGTCCAGCTCCATAAATTTTGCAAAAGCTCAGCAGGTAATTTTGTTAAGATTACAGATCCCTGTCAGTGTGGTACTGAGTGAAACCAACTACTCTCTCTTTTCTCTACATGTGCAACATAGTTAGCCACAAATCAGATATGTTCCAGAAATGCAACACAATATTTGAATACATAATATAAAAACATTTAAAAAAATACCTTTAGTAAAAATATTAAGGAATATACTGAAATTGGCCTTTGGTTAGTTGAATTAGTTCGG
>NW_025784783.1:0-23891 GCF_021130785.1 Homalodisca vitripennis
TCCTTAACACGGTTATTCCTTACAACAATTTAGATTGGTTTTTACATGGATGATTTTAGTAACCATTTTCCAGGTTTTTAGTAACCAAGAGATCAAAAACGCTAATTCAGATTTAGTAGTCCGGTTTTTTATTTTATCCAGTCTAATTTCATAAATATTTGGGTTCTCATACCTTCCTTTAAACGTGTCCATTGTCACTCTATACATAAAGAACTATAAGTGTGATTTATTTTTTTAAAATCATTGAGAGCCGTAAGAGGTTTAGATCTTTTGCTCTTAGTAAACATGTGATAGACCACAATTTTTTTTCTGTTTTAAAATATTTTGGATAGAATAGTGACAAAAATATTAAAAATTTATATGGGTTGTGTTGTTTCTAAAGCATATATAAGAAGCAGACATAATTTTAACTACAAAATTAAGTTTTAAATACATAGATGGTTTCCAATTATAGGCTAATCAACACTCTTTAAAGATTTAAGTGTTTGTGTGGCGAAGCACAGGGCTTATTATGTCACTTCACTCAGGTATATAATGTAATGTGGTTCCCTAAATCAAAGAGCATTAGTTGCGGCCATTCCAATGGGCAAAGTATGAACGATTTTCTAAACGTGCTTTTATTTACCCACTTACAAGGGCTTAACTCATGTACTAATTTTACGTTCTCAAGAAGCCCAGGTCGGACTTTAGTTCCCTCCGGCCAATTTAGCTTCCCTGCCTTAACCTAATCATTCGGAAATTCAGTTAAAACCCCTCGAAATTGGATAACAGACACTAAACTTTGCTATAACTATCCCATCGGTGTATGGAAGTACGAAGCTTCCCAGCAAGTCCACAAGGGATTAGTAGAAGATTATAAACATTATTTTTTAAATTCGTCTGTTATGTTTTGTGTTGTTTTTATAGTCGGTGTTTTGGTATCATGTTTGTTTGTGCTGCTTGGTTGGACTTCTTAGCCTTAAACTTCGCGACCTGTTATCAATAAGGACAATGCTTTATACCTTTTTTTCATTTATTGAACGACTCTGTCCCCTGTTACTGTTTAAGTATTAAGTTGGTTTGAGATTACTCTACATTAGGGGCGGCAAATTGCGAAACGGACGGAGTACTTATAATTGATTGAGACTTGGATCTTTGCTTGATACTGACTTCAAAAAAACTTGATAAGTTATGTTTGATTTCTGTTTTAATCTTCTAATTTGGTTTGGATCAGCTACACATTACAATAATTATTTGTGTCTTCAACACCCGCGTTATTGACTTGACCACACCTCCAAGCCGCCCAACTCATTTGGTGAGTTTAACAAAAGCAGGCGTTAGACAGTGTAATTAGATCTTAAACGAAATACGTTCTTGGACTACTATGTCTAATGAAAACAATTGCTAATGTAACGGATGGGCTGAACAGACTTACCAAATTCGAAGCAAGACAAATTGTTTTTATCAACTTGGCCAATCAACGTATCGGGTTAAAGAACATCGGGAACCATAAACATGTAGTTACATTTAATGTAATGTTATGGGCAATTTAGTTGACGTTGAAAATGTCTCTAAACATGTTTACAGAAGTTATTTATTTCTTTTTAATTTTTCTTCTCATTCAAAATTATAATGCAAACTTCTAAATCATTTTAATTCCCCTAGAGAGAAAAATTAAAAGTGTCTCTGTGATACCAAGTAAGCCTGCAACATAAATTGAAACCGTAGAAAAATCTTCACTACAATCTGTTTGCTAGAGTTCTTCTCCCCTACCAGGGCTATCCGAATAAATACAACTAAACATAATAAGACCAGGAAAGCCGTGTACCGCAACCATGCGACCAGCTCTAATACTGACAAAGAATAACCACGAACTTCCAGAGAATCAAAATAAACAGTAGTCTATTACATGTGCCTTCTTAGTTCAATGAAGTGTGGTGTACATTATTTAAACGTTGTGGTTGACTTGATGTTTCCAAAATAAAAAAACAAAAAAAAAAAAAAAAAAAAAAAAAAAAAAAAAAAAAAAAAAAAAAATATAAAAATATGTATCATATTAACAACGCCTCGAGTTATTTTATATCTCTTTATTCCAATTAACCCTCTGTTTAACACAACAACGATAGCTGATACAAGAATCAGAAACTGTGTTTAATCGTAATATCTTCTTGAAAGATAAAGTGGCCAGTAGAACCAACTAACTCCGGTGCCGTGACCATACTTACAGTAGATGCTCCCGCTGATCCACATCTCAATGCCTGAACTGATAACCATATGAAAAAGATGGCTTACTTGATTGATTAAGACAATATCGTTTCAAATCGAGAAGAGTCCAAAATTTCAAGTTCCCCTATAATAACCACACCACGTGCCTCTAATCACACTAATGTTCTATTGCAACCTTCTGGGGAACATACAACTATGTAGCCAATTAGGGGGGGGCCGCACAATCAAAGCACACTATGCAAATACCATTTATTTAACTTTTTAAATGAGGTAAACTCAGTTTTCCATGCATATCACATATTCCAAACTGTATATTTAGTTCAATATTATCGGTATTTTTCAGTTAAATAATGAAACAGTTTTTGAAATTACCCATATGAATACCTTTTTATTAATTTTTGTACAAAATGTCGAGCTCTATGAAGTTGCCGTTAATACAGAACGAATTTAGAAGAGAGATTGTAACAAACAAAATATTGTGAATAAGTGTTTTCATCTTCCATTATTTTTCAGTTTTTAGATTTTAGTTTGAGTCTCCATAATATATTTTGAAACGAATTTGCGTCTTGAAACATATTTTGCCAATCAAAATCATACAGAATTTTTGCTAATATTTTGGAGAAATGAAATTTCTACCTAACCTCAAGACAGAAAAATTCGAGAAATTTATATTTTAAAGGCCTGCTGAGGCTAAAGAAATGATCTCCACGAACGGTTTACATCCGTTTAGTTATAGTAGTTACACTGCGCTATTTCTTAGTATTCTTGTTGAAGGAACACAAAAGTGTTACAGAAATTCAATGAGACCTATGTGGTGAAGTCACGTACCTATTTACTTACTGTTAAGGGTCCAGTGGAATGAACTGAGATGCCGAAATAAGCACCGACCTTTAATTGTTTTCTAGATAATGGCGATAAGGGCCCGCTAGTCCTAGTTTATATAGAATTAGAGACACAAATACATATTAATTTCATGATCTTATCCAATCTTATTTCAGTATTTTCATACTCTTAATCAGGTATTTTTTATATATATTGTTAAAATATAAACGACAATATATCCGAGTGGCCGTGACCAGGCCCCAGACAGGCGGAGATGGTCCGGCAAGACTTGGTTGTGTTAACCCCTGGTCAGTGATGGATGGAGACGACCGAGCCGATTAATTGAACCTTTCGAATGACAGAAGCAGTAACGAAAGGCAGGATTCAAAACAAACCAATGTTTCCCCTTATTGAAATCCTCGCCAGTCACTAGACCGCTCCGACGCTCGCCGGGCGCTCATCGATTTTAACCATCTGATCGATTTTATTGTATTTCGAGCACTGTCATGCCGCTGTAGTGCCCTCTAAAAACAAAGCCTTTACGATTAATCATTCTCGAATCGTCCGTTATAATTATGAATGCAGCACATTCCAACGTTAAATGATGGTAACACATCAGTTTCCAAACATTGTTCACTGATACATCATCTTAAAATGGGCTTTGTTTGTTTATACATCTAGTTTTCAAGATTAAAATATCAGATTAATAATGTTACCTATAACACACATCCAAACGAAATACAGATATACAGTACATTCCCATTGTGGCCTGTGTGTCTTGAAAACCATAATAGGATATAAATGTTCGCATCATGGGAAAGTTGGAACATTACAGGTAAGTTTCAAGTTTTCTTTTCATATAAGCCTAACTACAAAAACTGAATTTGCCACACGTTGCGTCATGTGAGAGGCTTCATTGAAGTTACATGCAAAATTGCTAATACTATATCTCATTTCATTTTTGGAAGATCTTGCTGACGGACAGTCCCCCCATCATAAAGAAAATAAATTTGTATACAAAGGAACATCGTGTCTGCCTATTGAGTAAAAAGGCTCCAATGACGCTCAGTCGAATTCCATGTATGGACATATTATCTCATCATAGACAAGATTATTGTCTATGTCAAATGAAATTTCATGCAAAATTAAAGTTCTACAGACAAAGTCTTTTTGAGATGTCCGCCACAGGATGCATTCACATATTTAAACATTAGGCTGGGCTCATATCAATGGTTTAAATAATAAAATTCTACTTATCTAATCATGATGCAATGATGTATGTGTTAGGGTAGTTAGATCATGTGTGTGACTATGTTACATGCTAAAATGTTGTATAGTTGTACTCAGATTGCTTTACAAATATATTTATTCTGAAATTCTCTCGATGCTTATAAGACCAATGTAAAAATGTTCGCAAATTACAATAGCCTGGTTCTATTGAGTGACCTGTAAGTGACTAAGAAACTCGGTTTTGCACATACAAGAAGTCTGTAGGTTAGTTCGTTTTCGAGATACCGTCTAGACATAAAGACAATCAATTGATAAATCTTAATAATGTAAGATTGTGTTTATGTGTGTGTGTGTGTGTGTGTGTGTGTGTGTGTGTGTGTTTGTGTGTGTGTGTGTGTGGTGTGTGTGTGTGTGTGTGTGTGTGTGTGTGTGTGTGTGTGTGTGTGTGTGTGTGTGTGTGTGTGTGTGTGTGTGTGTGTGTGTGAGTGTGTGTGTGTGTGTGGTAAGTATTAAAATGATTTCACACTAAATTATTAAATATCTGAGAAACTTTTCCAATGTATCCCACCTTTTAAACCCTTTTGGACTTCTACAAATATTTACCCCAAAATTATCCAAATCGAGCCAGCCATTCTACGATGTTAGTTTACACTAAAAAAACGTAATTTTACTTATATACATACATACATATTATCTTTTTTAGGTTTTTATGCATGAAAAGATATACATATAGATCTCAAGCCCTAATGGCTCCAAAAGTATCAACTTCTGTCTGTTTAAGTCAATTTCATAACTATATTTTATAAATCAAGTTCTTAGTTAAGCTTGACTTGTGCTCCGATAAAGAAAATATATAGGATACCAACAAAAATCCAACTACATATATTTTGGAAATTGCGTTGGCCTTCGATTTTGGAAATTGCGTGTGAAGCCGTGGGTAGCTGCTAGTAGTAATAATATTATTTTAGTTTCCAGTATTTGTACAAGTATAACTTAAGAATGATGTTTAAAAGTGAAATCTATCATTCTCAATTAATATCTAACTTTGACTTCCATATCAGTTTAATACAGTTTAGTTAATAAAAATGGTTGTAAGAAGTATAAAAAAAAAACAATGATAGGTTATTATATTCAATAAACCGATACAGTTCAGTACCTAAAGAACCCTAAAGAACGTAGAGAAGCTAAACAGTTGAATATTTTATGACATCAATCAGTCCAAGGAAGTATCAAACAAAGTTCCATCACATATGTGGGTAAATTACTGAAGAATTGGGACTATTAAAGAGTATAACCAGTTTGTTTACATTGTATTTTTCTCGTTGCATCTTCGTTACACTTCAGGCAGATGTGAAAAATTTAATTTTTTTTTACATTTTGACCACAAAACAATAGAGTTCTTCCATAGACACAAAACCTTTGTATCAAGTTTATAGTCTTTATGACCTTATATCAAGGCTTATCACACAGACAGACAGACATAAATTTAAGAAGCACCTGTCGGTTCCTTAATCTACATGCTCAACATTTGGATCTCATGTTGTAACTAAATATAACTAAAAGTTTCGAACTTGTATTTAAAAAGCGACGCAGTCTTAATTGTTTACGGCATTATACTGAAATTAATTATTTTAAAATAAAGGTTATAATTGTTATTTTCTAAATTATGTAGTAAACGTGGATTTTGCTCCCACCAATTTCTTCACAAAAACTGTTTGAGAATCATTCCGCCAAGTCACGCAGGTTCTCAGGACGTGCTGGAATTTGAATTGAATGGTTCCCGAGACCTCTTTACCCAAAACGCTTCAATGATCAGAATACCAAACTTTTCCTGCAATTCAAATATTTTCACAACGCTAAGAATTGTTCCTGAGATTGATTTGCGATGAAATTTAATGGAGCACACCAACACATGTGAAATTTAATGGAGCACACCAACACATGTGAAATTGTCATGCATTATAGACGTTGTATCGGGCAAAGTAGTTTTGACGCAGATAAACTATGAATTCATATAAAACTATGAATAGTTTAAAGCCAACAGGCGCAATCTATAGTACGCGTAAATGTTTGATTGCACTGTAGTGATCGTAAAAAAATATGGATGTTGCATTTTGTTCTATAAGAAATAAAAAACTAACACAAAGCAAATCACATTTATTAAGCCATATTTATATAATAAATGTGCTGTGATAGAATGACAGATTACATTAAGAGAATTATTTCTTTCATTTTATTCAAATTAAAAGTTCCACTGATAATTTTCTAAAATGTTCATATAAAAACAAGCTTTCTCCACCTCATCCTTCAAAAATCCAGGAGCCGAGATCTTAATGTACATTGTAATGAGCACACCAGCAGAAATTTACCTTGAAATTCATCTTATGATAAAAGAAATGACGATCGCCAAAGCCGCTTCTAGTTGTCGGTGTAATATTGTAATAATAGTTTTTCACGGGTTAACATTGTTTTAAGCCTAGCACTACGTAAAATAAAGAACAACCTGAGCGACTTTCGACAAAAATAAATAGAAAATACAAAAAAAGAACACTAAAATATCAAACTGAAATATAAAAACACCAAGTGTGGGCCGCTTTCAGTACTTCCCTTATCTAGTTATATCTCGAGGGATGACTATTCTCTATTGTTTTATTATGTCCTGCCTTAATACAGGTCAGCTTTAAGTGTTACATCAAGAACTAGGGATAATATTTAAACAAGACAAACAAAGGATTTTCTGCTTATACAGGTGCTCTTGGATCCTGAAACTATTGGCGGTTAATTAAATCCTGTTGAGTCAGCCAACTGTTGGGTTTTTAAAACGCAAGTTGTAACGAATATAAAAATTAAGAATTAAGCTACGTTCCTTTTCTTTATCAAATAATAATCGAGATGTAGAAGGCAAGGCGCTAAAAATGAATATGAAACTCAGCCTATACTATCAAACGGCCTAAAAACATAGAAATAAAAAAATATCATTACTCCAAGGGACATTACTTTGACCTGCATTAAATAGTGAAAATAACGACTCGCCTTCGGCTTCGCTGGGGAGCTAAATACGCCCCCAGGCCCCACCGAAAGTAAACCGCTTGCAAATTTCTCGGGGATAAGCGGTGAATTCGGTGACTGGTTAAGATCCCGGACTATTAAAGATTAAAATGACCAAGGGATTTTAAAAAATATGAAACCCTTTTTCATTAGATTTTTATTTCCGGATTCAGTAAAGAAACTTTTGACTTTGAGGGCATTTTGCGGTTTTTAAACCCGTTAGAAGATACGACAAAAAGTGACTGGACCCTTTCTTGTTGGAAATTTAATTTGTGTCTTTCAATTGTGCACCTCAGATCTGATCTGACGACCTATTGGTATTAGCCAGGAAATGAAGCTCGGGAGAAAAGTCTGCACGGGTCAGCTTAATCTTTAGAAATTGTTTTAGTATAAAACATAATAAAAAACCGACCTCAAGGCAGTATTTTAAGTCGAAACGAGGGGGTTTAATATCACCAGGAGACTATCTAGTCAAGGCCGAGAGAAATTCCCTGGGGTGTGGTGATTAATGTTAAGGAGGTTAAGACAAGAAGGGGGGTTTAATTTCGTCAGGATATTGTCTGGGTCATATAGAAAAGCACCATTTCCCAGGGGGGGTTAAACGTTAACCGGGGGATAAAGTCTCCAGGGGGTTTATCTGGTCAATACCAGGATCATTCCCAGGGTGGATGGGGGGGGGTTTACAGAGATTTGGTGACTGGTAAAATATCGGACATGAGGTCATGGCAGGAAATTCCCTGGGGTGGTTTAATGGTTTACCAGTTTGAGGGGTTAACACCCCCAATCCCCCAGGAGGGGTTTTGAATTGTTACAGGAGGTTATCAGGTCATAATACCAGGAAAGATTCACCCGGGGGGGGGGTTTTTAACTATTTACCGGGGTGTTAATGACCACACTTTGGGCCTTTTTTTAGCAGGGTATTGTGGTCTGTGGAACAATAATAAAATAATTCCCATCTGTCCCTAATTCTACTATTGACCCCCGCTTAAGCTAATAACGCCTCACGCCAACTCACCAGAAGTCAACTGAACCTTTTCTGTAGATACACAGTGATTTCCTAATATCCCGTTTATAAATTTGTATTATTTGAGTTTAACGTACCAACCGTTTAGCCGCTATCAAGCCCGGAGATGTAAAGATTTTTTTAGGCGAAAAATGTCACAATATTTATTTCCACTTAATCGCGTTTTTGCGGTCCAAACTATGCGCAGGGGAAATATAGTTAAAAAGATCACTGGAACCTATTTTTTGTAGGTCATCCTTATTTCCTAAATTAAAAACGTTTAGGTCCTTATTTGACCTTTGACCATCCGACCAATGGTTTCGCCGCTCATTCGACCCCAACAAACAAAACGTTTCCGGCGTAAAAGTTACAACAAAAATTGTACATAATCACGTTTTATATCTTTTCCGGCCAAACACCAATCGAGATAGGAGCAAAAGTATGTATACTGGAGCCTTTTCCTGATAGATACGTCGCAATTTTGCTTAATTTGATGGGTCAATCAGATTGAGCTAACGGGACCAACGGTTCGGCCGCTATCGGGCTTGACAAAACATTTATTTATTATCGAAAAAACATCTCTGGAATTATCAAATGTTACGAAGCGTTTTTGTCTCGCGTTAAAAACCATGGGAAAGATAGAGCAAAAAAGGTCATCAGACCTTTTTTGTAGTTTCACTTCATTTCCTGAACCAAATATGAACTTTTCCGTCACGATCCGAGCTAGCTCCCAAACGGTTTCGCCCGCTATCGGGCTTTAACAAAAAAATTTGACCCGTGCAGGGGTGAAGAATGCGCGATTTTTTCGGAGAATTTTTTTGAGGGGTTTGGAAAATGAGAAAAAATTCTCCAGCATTTTTCGGGATTTTTCCTGGGTGGTTTACACGTGGAAAGCTATCTGTCTGTACCAAATTTCAAGTCTCTAACTCATCTGGAAGTAGGTTAGAAATTAAGTATAAAACGTGAGTTGAGTCAGGTCAGGTCAGTTTACATCATTTGCCGGTGTGTATATATATTAGACTTCCGCCTTCGGCTCGCCTGGGCGGCTACGCCCCCAGGGCCCCCCATTTCGCGGTGTTTGGCTTAATTTCGGGGATAAGCGTAATGTTCGGTGATTAAGTTTAAATATCAGACGTGAAGTTTTCCAAATTTTAATGTATCCGTTCTTCTCCGAGAATCTTACGGGGTCGTAATGCAGTTCGCTAACGCACAGGCCAAAAGGATTTGTGTGGTGTATATATATTCAATCAATTGATGTTGGGTAGAAAGAAGTTAAAGTTATGTGTTCAGTTGAAATTTTGGAGACAAGAATGAAATTTGGTTTTAAACCAAAGTTCAGAGGAAACAGTTATGTACTGTATAACCATAAGTTTTAATTTCTTTCCTTCGGAATTTACACTCCAAACTTTTGACTTTGAGGGCGTTTGACGGCTTAACCGTTTAGAGATACGTGAAAAATAGTGACTGGACCTTTCATTTCTTGTCGGAAATTTAATTCTGCCTTTCGATTGTGCCCTCAGATTTGATCTACGACCTATGGTTTAGCCAGGAATGAGCTCGGGAGAAAAGTCTGCACGGGTCAGCTATCTTGAATTGTTTAGTATAAACATAATAAAAACCGACCTTAAGGCAGTATTTTAAGTGGAACAGGGGTTTAATGTCACCAGGAGACTATCTAGTCAAGGCGAGAAATTCCCGGGGGGGGTCGATTAATGTTAAGGGGGTTAGACATCAGGGGGTTTAAATTCGTCAGGATATTGTCTGGTCATATGAACAAATTCCCAGGGGGTTAACGTTACCGGGGATAAGACTCCGGGGGGTTATCTGGTCATACCAGGAACTTCCAGTGGGGTTAAGAGATTTGGTGACTGGTCAAATTCGGACATGAAGGTCATGCCAGGAAATTCCCTGGGGGGTTTAATGTTACCAGGGGGGTTAACACATCAGGGGGTTGAATGTACTCAGGAGGTTATCAGGTCATACCAGGAAATCCCCGGGGGGTTAATATTACCGGGGGTTAATGACAACACATTTTAGAGGGTGATGTGTCTGTGAACATAATAAAAATTTATTCTGTCCCTATCTACTATTGACGTATAGCTAACGGTCAGCCAACTTATTATGTGGGGTTGTATTCACTCGTTAACCTAGCAAAGCCTGAATCATGATTGAATTACACAAATATTAGTCACATATAGGCCTAATATATATTTAAAACTCCAAAAATTTCCAATTCACGACAAATATTTTGCTATTTATCGCGTTTTTTAGGCTATTAAAGTACATACAGCAAAAAGTTACTGGACTTTTTTTGTAGAACACGTCGTTTACTAAAACTTATTAAGTCGCATTTTTTGAGCTACGACCAACCGTTTAGCCGCTATCAAGCCCGGAATGTAAATTTTTAAGCGAAAATTTCCAAAGCTTTTCACTTAATCGCATTTTGCGGCCAAACTAATGGAGATAGAGTAAAAAGTCACTACTGAGACCTTTTATGTAGATCACTTCATTTCCTATATCTAACCTTTGTTTTATTTTGCCCTCCGACCAATGGTTTCGCCGCTATCGACCTCAAAAACAAAGTTTTCACGTGAAAATTACAAAAAAATTTCACATAATCACGTTTTTCGGCCAAACCAATGGAGATAGGGCAAAAAGTCACTTGAAGTTTTCTGTAGATCTTGCAATTTGCTAATTTGATGGTCAATCAGATTTGAGCTACGACCTACCGTTCGGCCGCTATCGGGCTCGAAACTTTATTTTAAGCGGAAAAATCTCTGGAATGTCAAATGTTCGAGCGTTTTGACGCTTAACCCATGGAAGATAGAGCAAAACGTCACTGGACCTTTTTTGTAGTTCATTTCATTCCTGATTATGAATTTTCGTCAGATCCGAGCTAGCTCCAACGGTTCGCCCGCAATCGGGCTTACAAAAAATGCCTGCAGGGTAAAGAATGCGCGATTTTTCGGGAATTTTTTTGAGGGGTTTAGAAGTAAAAAAGTCCGGTTTTCAGACTTTTCCTGCGGGTCATATTGTGAAAGGTACCTGCATGCCAAATTTCAAGTTTCCAGCACTTCTAGAAGTATGTTAGAATTTGTATCTAAATATCAAATCAGTCAGTGAGTGAGTCAGTTTCACATGCGGCTGTATATATTATAGGACTCGCCTTCGGCTCGCTGGGGGCTACGCCCCCAGGCCCCCAAAGTAAACGCTTGCAAATTCGGGATAAGCGGAATTCGGTGACTGGTTAAGTCCGGACATTAAGTAAATGACAAGGGATTTAAAAATTGACCTTTTTCATAGGTTTTTTTCCGGATTCGTAAAAACTTTTGACTTTGAGGGCATTTTGCGGTTAAACCGTTAGAGATACGAACAAAAAGTGACTGGACCTTTCTTGTTGGAAATTTAATTTTGTCTTTCGATTGTGCCCCTCAGATTTGATCTACGACCTATGGTTTAGCCAGGAATGAGCTCGGGAGAAAAGTCTGCACGGGTCAGCTATCTTGAATTGTTTAGTATAAACATAATAAAAACCGACCTTAAGGCAGTATTTTAAGTGGAACAGGGGTTTAATGTCACCAGGAGACTATCTAGTCAAGGTGAGTAATTCCGGGGGGGGGGGGTGATTAATGTTAAGGGAGTTTAGACATCAGGGGGTTTAAATTCGTCAGGATATTGTTCTGGTCATTTGAACAAATTCCCAGGGGGGGTTAACGTTACCGGGGATAAGACTCCGGGGGTTATCTGGTCATACCAGGAACTTCCCAGGGGGGGTTAAGAGATTTGGTGACTGGTCAAATTCGGACATGAGGTCATGCCAGGAAATTCCCTGGGGGGGTTTAATGTTACCAGGGGGGTTAACACATCAGGGGTTGAATGTACTCAGGAGGTTATCAGGTCATACCAGGAAATCCCCGGGGGGGGGGTTAATATTACCAGGGGGTTAATGACACACTTGGGCCTTTAGAGGGTGTTGTGGTCTGTGAACATAATAAAATCTTTCTCTGTCCCTATCTACTATTGACGCTTAACTAACGCTAAACTAATACAAGTCCCAATCTGGAACCACATGAATCGCACTAATTATAGTTGCAAAATTTAAAACACCTAAAATTGACGACAAAGAATTAGCCATTTATAGCATTTATCAGGCTTACGGAAAGATAAACGACAGAAAGCTACTGGACCTTTTTTGTAGATCCTATGAATAGCTAATTACAAAAAGTTTTACATTTAAGCTAGGACCAACAGTTCGGCCACTATCGAGCACGAAAAGTAAGTTTTTAAGTGAAAATTTACAATATAATTACGTTTTTACGGCTAAATAATGGAAGATAAGTAAAAGGTCACTGGACCTTTTGTGTAGATCGCATTATTTTGTATTAAAATCAAATTTTTTAATCTGGCCTAGAACTAAGATTTTGTCTGAAATAGAGCCCAGAAAACAAAATTTTGCGTTTAAAACTTAAAAAAATCGATACTTTATAACGCGTAATGCGGCCAAACCATTGGGGATAAGGGCAATAAGTTACTTGACCTTTTTTGTAGATCACGCCATTTACTAGAATCCCATTGAAAATTTGTTTTGAGCTACGACCAACCGTTTAGCCGCTATCGAGCCCGAAAGGTAAATTTTTGGGCGAAATTTCAAAATATTTCAATCTAATCGCGTTTTGCGGCCAAACCGATGGAGATATAGCAAAAAGTCACTGGACCTTTTTTGTAGTTCACTTCATTCCTGACCATGAATTTTTCGTCAGATCGAAGCTAAGCTCCGACGGTTCGCCCGTTATCGGGCTTACAAAGGAAAGCCTGCTAGGGCAAAACAGGGGTCCGTTCGGGAATTTTTTTGAGGGGTTCAAAAGTAAAAAATTCCGGGTTTCAGACTTTTCCCGGCGAGGTTTTGAAGATACGTGCGACGTGTGTGCAAAATTTCACGTTTCCTTCTCTAGCACTTCTACTTCTGGAACTATGTTTAGAATTAGTAATGATTATAATGTGTCAGTGAGTGAGTGAGTTTACACATGCGGCTGTATATATATAGGACTCGCCTTCGGCTCGCTGGGGGCTACGGCCCCCAGGCCCCCAAAGTAAGTGCCTTAAATTCGGGGATAAGATTGATTTGGTGATTGGTAAAATTCGGACATGAGGTCATGCCAGGAAATTCCCTAGGGGGGTTAACGTTACCGGGGGATTAGACACCAGGGGGTTGTCTGGTCTTACCAGGAACTTGCCAGGGGGGTTAAGAGATTTGGTTATTGGTAAAATTCGGACATGAGGTCATGCCAGGAAATTCCCTAGGGGGGGTTAACGTTACCGGGGGATAAGACACCAGGGGTTGTCTGGTCTTACCAGGAACTTGCCAGGGGGGTTTAAGAGATTTGGTTATTGGTAAAAATTCGGACATGAGGTCATGCCAGGAAATTCCCTAGGGGGGGTTAACGTTACCGGGGGATAAGACACTAGGGGGTTGTCTGGTCTTACCAGGAACTTCCCAGGGGGGGGGGGTTAAGAGATTTGGTTATTGGTAAATTTCGGACATGAAGTCATGCCAGGAAATTGCCGGGGGGGTTAACACAGGGGGTTTAATGTACTCAGGAGGTTATCTGGTCATACTAGGAAATCCCGGAGGGGGGTTAATGTTAGCGGGTGTTAATGACACACCCCAGGCCCCCTTTTGGGGTGTTGGTCAAATTCGGGGATAAGCGGAATTCGAAATAATATTAGACCTATTTTATTGAATTTGCCAGTCTTAATCAAAGTTTTGACTCTAAGGCCATTTTTTGGCTTAACCGTTAGAGATACGACAAAAAGTGACTGGACCTTTCTTGTCGGAAATTTAAAATTGAAGGAGGATTCTGGCCTCAGATTTGAAGTAGGACCTTTGGTTTAGCCGGTACAGAGCTTATAAGAAAAGTCTTGCATAGGCCAGCTATTGTGAATTTTTCAGTGTAAATATAACAAAAACCTTGATCCTAAGTCAGTATTTTTAAGTTGTTTAGTGGGTTTTATTTGCTCAGGAGTTTATATAGTCATGCCAAGAAATTCGGGTCGGGGAGTGTTAAATGTTACCGGGGGGAGGGTTAATGTTACCGGGGGTTAAGACACACGTGGGCCTCTTTTAGATGGTGTTGTGTCTGTGAACATAATTAAAATTCACTCTGTCCCTATCTACTATCGACGCTTCGCTTACGTTCAGCCAGTGCACGATCTGGGGTTGTATTCACTCTTTAACCTAGCATTACAATTTTCAATCTGGATCCGGAATGATTTTCACGGATTGTAGTAAAACTCCTAAAATTACCAATTACGAACAAAGATTTTGCCATTGATAACGTTTTCTGGGCTTACAGAAGGATATAGGATCAAAGCTACTTGACATTATATGTGAATCTTATAATTGTCTTTTTAATAAAAGTTAAAATATTAAGGCTACAATTAACGATCCGGCCGTTAGAAACCCCAGAACCAACATTTTCATGTAAAAATTACAACACATTTGCATTTAAACGCGTTTTGCGGCCAAACAATTGTAGATAGGGCAAAACGTTACTTGGGCTTTTTTGTAGAGCACTTAATCTTCTAAATAATGTATGAAATATGTTTTGATCTACGCCCAACGGTTTGGCCGGGATCGGCCCCTGAACCAAAGTTTTCACGTGATAATTACAAAAAACATTGCACATAATCGCGTTTTGCAGCTTATCTGATGGAGATAGGGCCAAAAGTTACTGGACTTTTTTTGTAGATCACGTTCATTGGCTATATCCCATCTTTGTTTAGTTTTGAGCTAAAGCGAAGTGTTTGGCCGCTATTGAGCGCGGAAGCTAAATTTTCACGACAAAATTCAAAGATTTTCCCATTTAAACGCGTTTTGGTGGCCAAACCGATGGAGATAGGGCAAAAAGTTACTGGACCTTATTTGTAGTTCACTTCCACTCCACACTAGCGTTTTTTCGTCAGATCCGAGCTACGACCTACGGTTTAGACGCTACAGAGCCTCAAACCAAAAGTCTGCAATTGAAAATCGTCAAAATTTGACAAA
Source organism: Homalodisca vitripennis (assembly GCF_021130785.1). Taxonomy (NCBI): domain Eukaryota; kingdom Metazoa; phylum Arthropoda; class Insecta; order Hemiptera; family Cicadellidae; genus Homalodisca; species Homalodisca vitripennis. The sequence goes on from NW_025784783.1 coordinate 15,354, forward strand.
ATTTTCGAATTTGAGAGCATTTTTCGGGTGGAACGGTAAAGATGCGGGGTAATCTAATGGGCCCATTTTGTAGACCATAAAATATGCTAAAACCCCTCAAAAATTAGATTTGAGCTACGACCAACGGATTAGTCGCTAGACGGCTCTAAAGCAAAAATCTACACCAGTTTTTTAACCAGTTTCAACCGGTTTTTAATTTTTTTTGAGGGTTTAAAAGTAAAAAAGTCCGGTTTCAGACTTTTCCTGCGGGTCATATTGTGAAAGGTACCTGCGTGCCAAATTTCAACCTTTCTTGTCGGAAATTTAATTTTATTTTTCGATTCTGTTGTCCGATTTAGGCTACGACGTCTGGTTTAGGCCAGTACGGAGCTGTGGAGAAAGGACTGCACTGGTGGGCTATTGTGAATTGTTTAGTGTAAATATAACAAAAAACCTAACCCTGAGTCATTATTTTTAAGTTGTTTAGGGGGTTTAATCTGCTCAGAGGTTTATATTGTCGTGCAAGGAAATTCCCGGGGGGAGAATAATGTTAAAGGGGGTTAAGACATCAGGGGGTTTAATTTAGTCAGGATATTTTTGGTCATATGAATAAATTCCCGGAGGGGGGGGTTAATGTTACGAAGGGGTTAATGACACACTACCTTGCGTGGGCCTATTTTAGAGGGTATTGTGTCTTTGAACATAATAAAAAACACTCTGTCCCTATCTACTATTGAAACTTCACTAACGCTACAGCCAACTCCCGACGTGGAGGGGGGTTTTAGTCACTCTTTAACGTAGTAATACAAGGTCAAGCTGGAACCAGCATGAAGCGCACTAATTAAAGTTGAAAAATTTAAAACACCTAAAAGTAACGACGAAGAATTTGTCATTTAGAGCATTTATCAGGCTTACGGAAAGATAAACGATAGAAAGCTGCTGAATCTTTTTTTTTAGATCCTATGAATAGCTAGTTACAAAAAATTTTACATTTAAGCTAGGGCTAACGGTTCGGCCAATATCGAGCCCAGAAGGTAAGTTTTTGAGTGAAATTTTCAACATAATCACGTTTTACGACTAAACCATGGAAGATAGATTAAAATGTCACTGGACCTTTTTTGTAGAACACATTGTTTCGTAATTTAAAATGCGATTTTTATTCTACCCTAACTTCAAAGGTTTCGCTAACACAGAGCCCAGAAAACAATATCTCACGTAAAACGTAAAAAATCGATACTTTCAAACGCGTGATGCGGCCAAACCATTGAGGATAGGGCAAAATGTTACATGACCTTTCTTGTAGATCACGCAATTTGCTAAATCCCATTGAAAATTTGTTTTGAGCTACGACCAACCGTTTGGCCGCTATCGAGCCCGAAAGGTAAATTTTTAGGCGAAAATTTCAAAATATTTTAATGTAATCGCGTTTTGCGGCCGAACCAATGGAGTTAGAGCAAAAAGTCACTGGACCTTTTTTGTAGTTCACTTCATTCCTGACCATGAATTTTTCGTCAGATCGAAGCTAGCTCCGACGGTTCGCCCGTTATCGGGGCTTCAAAGGAAAGCCTGCTAGGGCAAAACAGGGGTCCGTTCGGGAAATTTTTTTGAGGGGTTCAAAAGTAAAAAATTCCGGGTTTCAGACTTTTCCCGGAGGTTTGAAGATACGTGCGACGTGTGTGCAAAATTTCACGCTTCTAGCACTTCTGGAACTATGTTAGAATTAGTATGATTATATGTCAGTGAGTGAGTGAGTTACACATGCGGCTGTATATATATAGGACTCGCCTTCGGCTCGCTGGGGGCTGACGCCCCCAGGCCCCCAAAGTAAGTGCCTTAAATTCGGGGATAAGATTGATTTGGTGATTGGTAAAATTCGGACATGAGGTCATGCCAGGAAATTCCCTAGGGGGGTTAACGTTACCGGGATAAGACACCAGGGGGTTGTCTGGTCTTACCAGAACTTGCCAGGGGGGTTAAGAGATTTGGTTATTGGTAAAAATTCGGACATGAGGTCATGCCCAGGAAATTCCCTAGGGGGGGGAGTTAACGTTACCGGGGGATAAGAAACACCAGGGGGTTGTCTGGTCTTACCAGGAACTTGCCAGGGGGGGTTAAGAGATTTGGTTATTGGTAAAATTCGGACATGAGGTCATGCCAGGAAATTCCCTAGGGGGGGTTAATGTTACCGGGGGATAAGACACTAGGGGGTTGTCTGGTCTTACCAGGAAACTTCCCAGGGGGGGGGGGTTTAAGAGATTTGGTTATTGGTAAATTTCGGACATGAAGTCATGCCAGGAAATTGCCCGGGGGGGGTTAACACAGGGGGTTTAATGTACTCAGGAGGTTATCTGGTCATACTAGGAAATCCCGGAGGGGGTTAATGTTAGCGGGTGTTAATGACACACCCCAGGCCCCTTTTGGGGTGTTGGTCAAATTCGGGGATAAGCGGAATTCGAAATAATATTAGACCTATTTTATTGAATTTGCCAGTCTTAATCAAAGTTTTGACTCTAAGGCCATTTTTTGGCTTAACCGTTAGAGATACGACAAAAAAGTGACTGGACCTTTCTTGTCGGAAATTTAAAATTGAAGGAGGATTCTGGCCTCAGATTTGAAGTAGGACCTATGGTTTAGCCGGTACAGAGCTTATAAGAAAAGTCTGCATAGGCCAGCTATTGTGAATTTATTCAGTGTAAATATAACAAAAACTTGATCCTAAGTCAGTATTTTTAAGTTGTTTAGTGGGTTTTATTTGCTCAGGAGTTTATATAGTCATGCCAAGAAATTCGGGTCGGGGAGTGTTAAATGTTACCGGGGGGGAGGGTTAATGTTACCGGGGGTTAAGACACACGTGGGCCTCTTTTAGATGGTGTTGTGTCTGTGAACATAATTAAAATTCACTCTGTCCCTATCTACTATCGACGCTTCGCTTACGTTCAGCCAGTGCACGATCTGGGGTTGTATTCACTCTTTAACCTAGCATTACAATTTCAATCTGGATCCGGAATTGATTTTCACGGATTGTAGTAAAACTCCTAAAATTACCAATTACGACAAAGATTTTGCCATTGAGAACGTTTTCTGGGCTTACAGAAGGATATAGGATCAAAGCTACTTGACATTATATGTGAATCTTATAATTGTCTTTTTAATAAAAGTTAAATATTAAGGCTACAATTAACGATCCGGCCGTTTAGAAACCCCAGAACCAACATTTTCATGTAAAAATTACAACACATTTGCATTTAAACGCGTTTTGCGGCCAAACAATTGTAGATAGGGCAAAACGTTACTTGGGCTTTTTTGTAGAGCACTTAATCTTCTAAATAATGTATGAAATATGTTTTGATCTACGCCCAACGGTTTGGCCGGGATCGGCCCTGAACCAAAGTTTTCACGTGATAATTACAAAAACATTGCACATAATCGCGTTTTGCAGCTTATCTGAATGGAGATAGGGCCAAAAGTTACTGGACTTTTTTTGTAGATCACGTCAATTGGCTATATCCCATCTTTGTTTAGTTTTTGAGCTAAAGCGAAGTGTTTGGCCGCTATTGAGCGCGGAAGCTAAATTTTCACGACAAAATTCAAAGATTTTCCCATTTAAACGCGTTTTGTGGCCAAAAACCGATGGAGATAGGGCAAAAAAGTTACTGGACCTTATTTGTAGTTCACTTCACTCCACACTAGCGTTTTTTCGTCAGATCCGAGCTACGACCTACGGTTTAGACGCTACAGAGCCTCAAACAAAAAGTCTGCAATTGAAAAATCGTCAAAATTTGACAAAATTTTCGATTTGAGAGCATTTTTAGGGTGGAACGGTAAAGATGCGGGGTAATCTAATGGGCCCATTTTGTAGACCATAAAATATGCTAAAACCCCTCAAAAATTAGATTTGAGCTACGACCAACGGATTAGTCGCTTAGACGGCTCTAAAGCAAAAAATCTACACCAGTTTTTAACCAGTTTCAACCGGTTTTTTAATTTTTTTGAGGGGTTTAAAAGTAAAAAAGTCCGGTTTTCAGACTTTTCCTGCGGGTCATATTGTGAAAGGTACCTGCGTGCCAAATTTCAACCTTTCTTGTCGGAAATTTAATTTTATTTTTCGATTCTGGTGTCCGATTTAGGCTACGACGTCTGGTTTAGCAGTACCGGAGCTGTGGAGAAAGGACTGCACTGGTGGGCTATTGTGAATTGTTTAGTGTAAATAATAACAAAAACCTAACCCTGAGTCATTATTTTTAAGTTGTTTAGGGGGTTTAATCTGCTCAGAGGTTTATATTGTCGTGCAAGAAATTCCCGGGGGGGAGAATAATGTTAAAGGGGGTTAAGACATCAGGGGGTTTAATTTAGTCAGGATATTTTTATGGTCATATGAATAAATTCCCGGAGGGGGGGGTTAATGTTACAAGGGGTTAATGACACACGTGGGCCTATTTTAGAGGGTATTGTGTCTTTGAACATAATAAAAAACACTCTGTCCCTATCTACTATTGAAACTTCACTAACGCTCAGCCAACTCCCGACGTGGAGGGGGGTTTTAGTCACTCTTTAAGTAGTAATACAAGGTCAAGCTGGAACCAGCATGAAGCGCACTAATTAAAGTTGAAAAATTTAAAACACCTAAAAGTAACGACGAAGAATTTGTCATTTAGAGCATTTATCAGGCTTACGGAAAGATAAACGATAGAAAGCTGCTGAATCTTTTTTTTTGATCCTATGAATAGCTAGTTACAAAAAATTTTACATTTAAGCTAGGGCTAACGGTTCGGCCAATATCGAGCCCAGAAGGTAAGTTTTTGAGTGAAATTTTCAACATAATCACGTTTTACGACTAAACCATGGAAGATAGATTAAAATGTCACTGGACCTTTTTTGTTAGAACACATTGTTTCGTATTAAAAATGCGATTTTTATTCTACCCTAACTTCAAAGGTTTCGCTAACACAGAGCCCAGAAAACAATATCTCACGTAAAACGTAAAAAATCGATACTTTCAAAACGCGTGATGCGGCCAAACCATTGAGGATAGGGCAAAATGTTACATGACCTTTCTTGTAGATCACGCAATTTGCTAAATCCCATTGAAAATTTGTTTTTGAGCTACGACCAACCGTTTGGCCGCTATCGAGCCCGAAAGGTAAATTTTTAGGCGAAAATTTCAAAAATATTTTAATGTAATCGCGTTTTGCGGCCGAACCAATGGAGTTAGAGCAAAAAGTCACTGGACCTTTTTTGTAGTTCACTTCATTCCTGATTATGAATTTTTCGTCAGATCGAAGCTACCTCCAACGGTTCGCCCGCTATCGGGCTTCAAAGGGACAGCCTGCAAGGGCAAAACAGGGGTCCGTTCGGGAATTTTTTTGAGGGGTTCAAAAGTAAAAAACTCCACTTTTCAGACTTTTCCCGGAGGTTTGAAGACACGTGCGACGTGCGTGCAAAATTTCACGTTTCCAGCACTTCTAGAAGTATGTTAGAATTAGTATGATTATATGTCAGTGAGTGAGTGAGTGAGTTACACATGCGGCTGTATATTATATTAGGACTCGCCTTCGGCTCGCTGGGGGCTACGCCCCCAGGCCCCCTTTCGGGTATTAGCCAAATTCGGGGATAAGAATGATTTGGTGATAGGTAAAATTTGGACATTATGTCATACCAGGAAATTCCCAGGGGGAGGTTGCTAACTTATACCAGGGGTTTAAGACATTCAAAGGGGGGTTATCTGGTCATACCAGGAAGCTTCCCAAGGGGGGTTTATGCAGATTTGGTTATAGGGTTAAGAATTTCAGACCATGCGAAGGGACATGCCAAGAAAATTCCCAGCGTGGGGGTTGTAATCGGTTAGCCGGGGGTTAAGGCATTCAGCGACAGGGTGATTCTGGTTCATAACAGGAATCATTCACCAAGGGGGAGTGAAGGAGATTTGGTGATTGGTAAAATTCGGAGCGTTGAGGTCACTGCCAGGAAATTCTGTGCCTGGGGAGGGCTATAATTTTACCGGGGGAGCTTAAACCACATCAGGAGGTTTAATTTAACTCCAGGAGGGTTATGCTGAGAACATACCATGAAAGTCCGCCGGAGGGGGGGTAAATGTTACCGGGGTTAATGACACACACGTGTGCCAATTTTACAGGGTTGCTCAGGAGTTTACTATAGCCATGGCCAGGAAATTCCTCCCAAAGGGTAATGTTACACGTGGGAAATGTTATGTCTCGAGCTTAAGATCTACTCCGGTTTGGGGAGTGCGAAAAAGTTGACACAACCGTTTATCTACTTTTCGAGATTAATAATTCAAACTTTTGACTTCAAAAGGCATTTTCCTGATGCACTTAAAACCGTTAGAGATACGACAAAATAAGTGACTGGAAACTTTCTCGTCGGAAATTTGATTTTGTCTTTTTATTTCTTTCCGATTATGCCATCAAGAAACTTTAAGCTACGACCTATAATTTAGGCAGTACAGAGCTTAGGTACAAAAGGCTTGCACTGGGATCAGTATTAAAAAAAATATCACGATAAAACTTAAAAAAAATCAATACTTTTAAAACGCGATTATGCAGGCCAAAACCGTGTCATGAGGATAAAGGGCATAAAAAGTATACTGAACATTTTTTGTTTTAGATCTACCGCAATTTCTGAAATCCTTTTAAAAATTTGTTTTGAGCTACGACCAACCGTTTAAGCGCCGCTATCGAGGCCCGAAAGGTAAATTTTTAGGCGAAAATTTTCCAAATATTTCACTTAATCACGTATTTACGAAAATCACGCCAAAACCAATGGAGATAGAGATAAAGAGATTTACACTGGCCACTATTTTTGTAGATTACCTCATTTCCTAACTCCAAACTTCTGTCTTATTTCGACCCTCCGTCCAATGGTTTACGCCGCTAAAGCTCGAGCCCGGAAAACAAAAGTTTTCACGTAAAAATTACAAAACAATTGCACATAATCACGTTTTTTTTTCGGCCGAACCACTGGAGATAGAGCAAAATGTTACTGGACCTTTTTCTGTAGATCGCGCAATTTGCTAATTTGATGGGGTCAATCAGATTTGAAGCTACGACCTACCGTTCGGCCCACTATCAGGCTCGAAACTTTATTTTTAAGCAAAAAAATCTCTGGAATGGTCAAACATTCCCGCGTTTTTGGTCGCTTAAAACCACACGACGATAGGACCCAAAAAGTCACTGGACCTCCTTTGTTGTAGTTTTCACTTCATTTCCTGACCATGAATTTTTCGTCAGATCCGAGCTAGCTCCAACGGTTCGCCCGCTATCCGGGCTTACAAGAAATGCCTACAGGGGTAAAGACAATGCGCAGATTATTTGGGAATTTTCTTTTGACGGGATTAATAAAAGTCTAAAAATTCCCGGTTGTATTTTCCAGGACTTTTCCTGTTGGTTACACGGCCTAAAAGGTACCCGCGTGCCAAATTTCAAGTTTCCAGTACTCATCTAGAACTTATGTTTAGAATTTGTATCTATACATCAGTGAGTCCAGTTTACACATGCGGCTGTATATAAATATAGGATAGGATAAACCGTTAGAGAATACAAGAAAAAGTGAAGAATGGACCTTTCTTGTCGAGAAAAATTGTGATCTTTTTCTTTTCGATTTATGGCCATCAGATGTTCAAGCTACGACCTATACAATTTAGGGCACAGATTACAAGAGCTTATAGGACAAAAGACCCTGCCACTGGGCAAGTTTTTAAAAATATCCACGTAAAATACTTAAAAAATCAGATACTTTTAACAAACGCGTTATGCAGTCCAAAACCGTTGAGGATAGGGCAAAATGTTACATGAACATTTTTTGTAGATCACGCAATTTATCTGAAATCCTTTTAAAAATTTGTTTTGAGCTACGACCAACCGTTCTAGCCGCTATCGAGCCCGAAAAGGTAAAATTTATTTAGGCGAAAAATTTCCAAAATAATTCTCACTTAATCTAATCACGTTTTACGGCCAAACCAATGGAGATAGAAGTAAAGAGTTACTGGCTACACATTTTTGTAGATTACACTATCATTTCCTAACTACCAACTTCTGTCTTATTTCGACCTCCGTTTCCAATTGGTTTCGCCGCCTCATCGAGCCCGAGAAAATACAAAAGTTTCACGTTAAAAATTAACAAAACAATTGGTCACATAATCACGTTTTTTTCGGCCGAAACCACTGGAGATAGAGCAAAATGTTACTGGACCCTTTTTCTGTAGGATCGCGCAATTTGCTAATGTTGATGGGTCAAATTCAGAATTTGAAAGCTAGGGGGGGGACGACCCTACCGTGTTCGGCCACTATCAGGCTCGAAACTTTATTTTAAGCAAAAAAAAAATCTCTGGAAATGTCAAACATTCCCGCGTTTTGTTCGCTTAACCACACGAGATAGGACAAAAAAGTCCACTGGACCTTTTTTGTAGTTTCCACTTCATTCCTGACCATCGAATTTTTCATCAGATCCGAGCTAGCTCCAACGGTTTTCTCAGCCCGCTTATCGGGCGCTTACAAGAAATGCCTACAGGGGTAAAGAAATGCGCGATTATTTGGGAATTTTTTT